>NC_140296.1:170633255-170845625 GCF_964211825.1 Aythya ferina | reverse complement strand
GTCGCCTTTTTTTTTGATGACATAAGAACTGCATGAAAAAAAAAGCATACAGTACCTTAACATAGAATAGATGCAAATAATTAAAGATGATAAATATTCAGGGCTGAAGCACTTGGGCTCTGTGGTGGTGAGCACCTACTCACGTGAGTATTCCCCTGGGTGTCACGCAAGGAATTGCTCATCAGCAGGAGGAGAGGCTGATGCCGACTGACCTTGGCTGCTTCAAGGCAGTTGCATTTCTCCTGGTCCCATTGCTTTTTAGCAATTTCTTGTAGAGGGAGTGCTCTTATCCCTCGCTTTTATTTAAAGTAAAGTAAAGTAGATTTTCTCTACCACATTTTCTGACATAAACGTAAAAAAGGCAGCATCTATAAAAATGTGGTACATAAATGTGGTTTAATTCCAGATTGCTGTTGGATTTAAGTGTTATCAAATTTCAGTATATTTCTGCCTTATGTTAAAGAAATATATTACTTAAACTTCAGTATGCAGTAATGTGTGCTGTCCTACAGGAGATTTATTTTTGCAGGATATGGAGTGCAATGAAATGAGTCAATATGGTGAGGTGTATGTGATCTCTGGGAGTTAGACCATTTAACATAGGAAATGCATTGTTCTCTCTTGTGCGCAAACTATAGCATAGCACAGGTCAAGGTAAGACAGATTTCCTTTTATTGCTTTTCGAAGACGCTAGTAAGGGCTGGTATTGAACCCTCCAAATTTCGTTCAGTCTGGTTATGATCATGACAGAGGAAACTTGGGAGCTTTTTCTGTATCTTTACATTTTGCACTGTCTAGATGCTTATGAAAACTGAATGCAAATTCTGTAGAAATAGGAAACTATATTTTATAATATCTCTATTGTTACTCAGATGTTTAAATAGGATACCTTAAAACATCATGTCACATGTTATTTATATATACTATATATATAAAAAATTGCACATGTTTTTTATATATATATACGTACACGCATATATATCTATCCAAGTATAATTTTAGCCTTCAATACCTTTTTAATAACTGAAACCTTTCCTTAAAAGAGTTCAATACTTTTAAGAAATCAAATATACATTTTTCAAATCAAATTTGTTTCATATATTTGTTGTACACAAATAGAAAATAAATTTCTTTATAAATAATTCCATTCTCCTTTCTCATTTATTTGTTTTTGTTTGTTTGCTTGTTTGTGGGCTGCTTTTTTTTTTTTTTTTTTTTTTTTCCATCAGGTTTATATGCCCATAGCTGCAGCATAGGAGCTGCTTTCTCTTGCTTTCCCTTAACTGCAAATATTGGATAGCAGCCCTTTATCTCAGGCAGCTTTCTGGTAGGGGCACAGAACCACAGGGTACCAGGTTGCCTCGCATTTACCAGCCTCTGGGAAAATATCACAAGCATCCAGGCGCAGCAGAGAAGGGGAAATGTTTAGAGAAGGGCTCAGCTTTCACCTTTAGCAAAAGATTTGGCCGCTTCCAAATGACTCGGTGTGGGGGCTGGCGAGTGGCAGACAAGCTGTAGGAGCCCTGCGGTGCCCGGTCTTGGTCTGCAGCCGAGAAATTTGTCTGGAAATCTGGGTTTTGACAAGGCTCCATCTCTAAGGATGCAGGTTGGGAATGCCCTGTGGGCAGCAGGGTAATGCCGCTCAGTAAATCGAGTCAGCAGCAGGCTTTGAAAGATGGGTGCAAGGGAAGGGGAGAGCTTGCAGGCTCTTTTCAAACCTGCTTCATGGTTATATTTGCGGGGACCTGGGTGTTAATGCAAGATCGATTCACATATTAATTGGTCTTAAACATTGCAAGGTGTCATAGGACATACTGCAGATTTATTTTAACAGTTTAATATAATCTTCATTTGTCCAAAAATTAATCCCTTTTAGCCTCTGCCTCTGGCCTGCATTTCCTTTTCAGACCGGTGATGGTTTAATGCTCCTGGACTGATGGCCCAACTGGTACCTGCTGAAATGGGACACACATCTGGGTACCCTGGGTGGCTTTGCTATGCTAAAAATATTCCCTATGTGTATGTGGTTAAAAGTGTGGCCTTACCACAGCAGCTACAGCATGCATACCCTGTGTGGGCAGTCATAGACTGCCATCTGGGTTTATACAGCAAGGGCATTGCTCCAAGAAGGGAGTGCGAGCTTGTGAAGAACTGTGTCAGCCTCTCATTTGTACTTGCAGGTAAGTGGTGTCCAAACGCTTTGTCCTCTCTCATTAAAAGGCAAGGTAAAGCTGAAGCACCCAACTTCAGCCCAGCGCCAGAGGTAGCAATGACCCTTGGGCCTGCCCAACATGCTAGCATGAGGCACAAGACATTAGTGCTCCTTTACAGTGCCCAAAGTGGAGCTCTCTGAGCCACTAGTTATGCCCCATTTCGTTTCCTCTCTTCCTCACCCCAAAGAATGGCTTCTTCCCTCAGTTCAATAAGACCACATGCTAAATTGAGTCTTCTGTTGGAGTGATGCTGAAGGACACATCCTCCCAAGCACCATGCGCAGTGCAGCTGTTGGTAGTCTACTGATGGTACAGAAACATCTCGGTCACTTAGCCTTGTTTTGAAATCCATTTAGCCAACCAAATTGGGTAAAACATGAGGTTAAACCTTCTCTCATAGAATATGTGATTTATATTCATTTTTCTTATTGCTAAGTATGTTACAAAGTGCCTGTGGTTAATGTCAGTGCACAGCCAGGAGTCCTCTGCTCCTTCCAACATGGTCTGTGAGGGGATGGAAGTAGATGATGCAGGCTACTTTACTGGGCCTAACTCAGACTTTCAACATCTCATCCTTCTCATCCTTGAAGGACTGTAAGGATGAAAACAAAACAGATGCCTGCACTTTTGGCATTAAAATCAGTGCATCCAGTACCCACTTGTACACAGAAAGAAAGGGCGAGCATTAAGTGGCACTGGAAGCAAATTTATCAGCTTCCAAATTCTGTAGAACAAGAAAAAACATTGCTTAACTCATTGAACTGATAGCTCTTGGTTTATTGACTATTAAAATGAGGCCACCTACAGGTACCAAAATAAACCTGCAAAAATGTTTAAGCCGGCGTATTTGAATAGTTGCCTTCCATCCTGGCTTGCTCCTTCCTTCTTATAAGAAGAACTGATACTCTACAGGGCCTGACACTGCTCTTCAGATCAAAGCCATGTTTTTCTTTTTTTTTTTAAAAAAAGCAAGATAGTACTTCTAAATGCACTACAATCAGCCAAATCACTGGAATGGCCAAACTCCATGCAGAGGAGGCATGTGACATCCTGAAAACCTTATACAGGCCACCAGTGTAATATTAAATGCACTAAGCAAAAAGGTCTCAGTTATGTCCACATGTTTTTGGGATCAGGACATGCTCGAGCAGCCCAAATTAAGCAGAAATAGTACACTCAGAGATCTTCCCCAGAGACCTCCTAGGACTTATAGCCAGCCTTAGACCTTTCGCTTGGCCAACGTAGGCCAGTAGAAAAGGAGAACCGGTTCCAGAAATAAAAAAAGAAAAAGCTCCCAGTTTCAAACTCCTGTTTTATTCACCTCTTGTTAGACAGCTTTTGAACACTGAAGACATTTCACTCTGCAGATGTCTTAGCCAGGGCAATCTCATTTAGTGCTCTTTATAGCTTTGGTACAGATGATATCAGAGGTCTAAATTCTTCTAGCCAGAAAATTTTACTGTTTTCATATAGCAGATCTGTTTCCATCACCTTCCTTTTCACTTGCTGCAGGGGTTTTATTCTCTTTTATTTTTCAGTAGCTGGCACTACAGACAATGGTGTAGTTTGTGTTTTTTTTTCTTCTCACTGTAGTCTAAAAACTCTCAGAACTGGGATTTCATATGGTTTCAGACTCCATACGTCTCCCTTCTTGTCTGCCCTGGTGCAAGGACTCGCTGTTCCCTAAAAAACAAACAATCCCTTACAGGCAATAGAAGAACCTTAGCAATTTTTGTTTGCCCACTTTGCAGGGAAAAGTAGTTCTTTAGAAAAGCAAATAAAATGTGTCTTTATCATCCCATTAAAATGAACAAGTTGATTTTGTGTGTGGGCTAGTTAGTTTTCATGTTTTTCCAGGCCGCTCCTTCTTCTTGCAGTCTGGCTATTGTCTCTTCCAGTTTACAGCTTTATTATTGTATGTTTCATACAAATGCGAACATCTGGAGAACATCCTCAGGTATAACTGCTGGGCAGTGCAGAAAATATCTGGCATGATCTGAAACAGGTTTTTCTTCCCTTGAAAGCACACTCCTGGGACTGAGAAACTTAGAAGGTCTGTAATGGCGTCGAGAGCCTTTCACCTCCAGAGCACCACTTCACATTTGGCTGGGTCTGTAACAGCCCGCATCCCTTCCCATTTCTTTGCTGCTCACTGTTTTTTTTGTGAAATTAGTTGTTGCTGGTGCCACTTCTCAGAGATCACTGTGGCAGTATCCCTGAGAACATCAGTGGTGCTGGAATGGATGTGGATCTTGAGAAAGGCGATCTCTTTACCTAGCTCCTAATTTGAACAGTTTCTAGGAAAAAGATGTGAAAAGCTTTTTCCTAAACTGAAAAATAATCCAAACAACCTCAGAATTTGTTGTCTCCATACTGCCAACTCCAGCTTTGTGGGCTAGCACCAGTCCAGCAGTCACAAGTGACCATGAATTCAGTATTCTCTGTTGATAAATTGCAATTTTATCTTTGTTTGGCTAGGGCTTTTAGTAGCCTGCCAGCTCAAAACCATTGCCTAATATATCATTAAAGGGCAAATACGTTCCTGTGTACTTCTGTGGCATGTAAGCAGATCCTACCCAAGCCTGGACATTCCAGCATCCTGCTGAGGAAGGAAAGCAGTGCCCCAAATAATTTAGGCTGCAGATTTTCTTTGCAAATCAAATATTTTTTGTTTTCCAACGTCAGACACTTGGGGCTGTTCAGGTCACAAGACGCCAGAGGCTGTTTACTTTGGAAAACAAGGACAGCGGTGGTGGGAGGTGCTTTTAGCAACACCCAAATCTAATGTTTTAAACCAAACAGCAGCCTGGCCAAAGGGCAGCTTAACTCATCCTTACTGACACCATGACATAGAGGGAGGGCATCCAAGAGCTGACTGACGTACATGCAGCAGGAATAATATTTGGTATTCTCACTTACGAACTCAAATACCTCAAAGCATGTGGGGGATCCTCAAATGAGAGGAATAAATATTTTGCATTGACTGCAGTCAATGTTTACAGTGGAAAGTGATTTCTTCAAAGGTTGAGACAGTGCCCAGTAGTGGGTTACGTCTGAAAGCGTGTTGGCCGTAGAGGAGCAGCACTTTTCCTACACCCAGGAGCCACGTGGGATGGTCGGTTTCCCTCTGCCCTTCAGGTATGTTATTTCATCTTTCATTTGGCTCAGCTGTTCAGGCTGTGGAGATTTCTCCAAGCCAGGTTTCCTTCTAAGTCATTAGTGGGAAAATCAAGCAAACAAACAAGCAAACAAAAACCCACAAAACCACAGAAATGGAAGAAATGGATCCTTGAGAAGTTGATACAGAGTAGCAAGACAAAAAGTGAGAAAGGTTCCTACTATCAGTGCAAATGGAGGCACTTTATTATACAGTTTTCCTTTCCTTTTGCATTGCATTGCAGGGCCGAGACTGACTGAGGGGGATGCAGAGCTTTGCTTCTGCTTGCTGACAGACCAAGCCTGGTCGTTTTAAGGGGATGGGAATTGTCCTACCTGAGGACAGCTCAGCTGAAACAGCATGGTCTCCTAGAGGTTATCAAATCTGCTCTGGAGAAACCATGCATCTCCAGCCATTATATCCCTATCTGGGTGGCCACGTAAAAGCTTATAACATTATTTTGTTAGAAGTGTATGCGACTTTCTGTCTGTGGGCTGTTTTTATCCTTGCTTTTTCACCACAAACCAAAATTGCCATAGATAACTGCTTTCACTCGGTGAAGACATTTGTTTCCTGTTGATATTTAATTAGTAGGTGCATTCTGCGGGTCAAGTTAGAGGGCAAAAATAAAAGCCAGTTTTAGATGATTCAGCCCATTCTTAACCAGCAAGCTGGTGTTCAGCAATGTTAAACTGTAATAAAAATCCACATCTATGTGGGCTCACCTAGAGTTTCACAACAGCAGTGAGGATAGGGCACATAGCTTCCTATTTCAAATGTCTTCAAAACATCCCTTCAAAGAATCTCTATTAGGTGTTAGGAGTATAGGGGCTGTGGCATCCAGTTACACAGCTCTGACCGTTTCAGGGAGGTGAATAAAATAGGGTTGGTTTCAGAAGCATGCCGTGAATGGATTACTGTTTTACCCCTGAAAATACACATTTCTTCCAGTAGTATAAAAGTGAGGGGCGCATTTATACCACCAGTGTAGGAAACACACATCTCTTTTCTCCAATGACTGAACTAATGAGAGCCATCAAACTTGCTAATGGTTGAGGGAAAGCCTTTCAGTGCCTTGCGCTGGCACAATGTAAGTGTTTTCTGTAGGGTTACTTCCGACTGACACCACCAGTGTGAATGAGAGGCAAAAAACCAGCATCAACACAGCCCGATAACCCATGTTCTCTTAAAGGCAGCAAGAGAGGACAGAGGAGCAAGTCCACCGGCCCTGGCAGAGAACATATAAACTGCCAAACACATGCTCCCTGACTTTGAGCCTTACCTAGTGGATACATCTCCAAGTTAACTACATTTTAAGCCACAGATATTAGAGGAAATGGAATACAAACTCTGCCACTTCCTGAAAGGGAGGAAGAAAGGACAAAATGGCAGCACTAAGCCACTGGAACAGGTGGCCGTCCTTGAGCCACACCAGGTCAGCAGCCATGAGGACAGACTGGGAGGTGCCTACAGGCAGATCCCAAAGGTTGGGAGTCCCAGAGATTGTCCCGTTGGCATTTGCTTTCCAAATGTATGTGCTATGCTGGGCGATACATCATCTTAATGTGTTTGCCATTATGCAAGGAAGAATCTGGCCTCTGTTCCACTTGATTCAGGAACCAAAGAGCTTGTCCTCACTGCGATTCGTGGGCCAAGCAGACAACAGAGTAAGGGCTGCAGAAGAGTAAGGCTGGGGTTGTTTACAAGATGATACTTAGAGATGCCTTCAAATCAGCTGAGGGAAATGCTGCTTTTAAAAGCCAGACGTTAGCTAAGAATATTTATGTTTTGAGAGTAACGGGATAACTTGGGACAAAATGCTCACCTCCAGCTCACAAAGCGTTTTCATACCCAAGATTGTGTTACAGTTCAGAAAATTCACAGCAAAGTCTCCAGGTTTGTTTGAAGACATGCATGAAGAATTATATGGTGAAACGTTTCATTCTGGCTGTGAAAAAAGTTAATTCAAAACAACTAAAACGTCAGCCATAAAGATGTACAACATTTTTCAGGAAGCCTTGTCCACCCTGAACAAATGTTTTCATAAAAAACAGCCTGCCCGTAATAATCACTGTTATTGAAAAGACATCCCAAGGTTGCTGTATGGAAATATGTTAAATACGTTCTGAAATTCAATCTAATATAATTTCAACATTAGAGCTCATTCATAATCCTGTATTAAAAGGCTATGCAATTTTCATGAAATATGTCTGTCTGTGTAATCATGAATGCCGAATATTGTCATGGCTTTCCAGGAATTTTCAACCTCAATGCAGAGGAAAGAAAACTCTTCCAACTGGACTTTTACACCACTGAGCAGAAATAACAATAACAGCTCTAAATTTAAAATAAACACTTCTGGAAAAATACTATCTTTTAAAAGAGGCTGCAGTCTGAATTTCAAGCTACTGGTAATATGACACAGAGGCTTCAGGCATGCCTATGGCTACAGCCCTTTGCTTCGTGCAATACTGAGGACAAACAGGAATCTGTTTACTAACACCTAGATTTAGAAAACCATCCCTTTGGATGATTTTGGCCTAACCCTCATAAATACTAGTTTTGAACCCCCAGGTGTGCAGCTGGATGCAGCCATTGCTCAGGTTATCAAGCTGAGTTTTGCCAGCCCTTGCTAATTCTGCACTGCACAGCACCACAATTGCATGTGGCATTGAAGAGTGGAAGGGTAAAGAGAAAATCTCCAGCCCTGCCATACACCTGAAGTGCTTGTATGAGTACAGCAGCTGCTTGCCACAAATTTCTCTGTCTTTGGAATTTTCTGAAAGAATCAAAGCTTAATAGCCTGGTACTTGCACACGCAGAAAGGTGAGGAGTGGGAAAATTTCTGCGTCTCTCTCTAATGCTCCTATTCACCGATGGCTCTTTGATATTTCTCCTTTTTATGAGCAACATTTTTTTTATTAGTGGAATATTGCTGGTTCCGTGGCATGACTTTAAAATGATAGGAAAAATTATACAACTGGGATCTCAATTATTCAGCACAGCCATTTTAATCCTTCATGTTATTTGATCCAGTACAAGGCAATATACGTCTTATTTCCAATTAGAATACAATTCTCACTATATTCATCATATATCGATGTCTGCTTTTCCATTTGCCAGAGACATGAAAGGCTGTGATTCAAAGAGTGCCTTTCAGACTGCCCCACTTGTGGACAATTATAGGGTGTCAGCAGGCTGTGTGTAGGTTGGGGAAGAAAGGAGAGGAGAGGAGAGGAGAGGAGAGGAGAGGAGAGGAGAGGAGAGGAGAGGAGAGGAGAGGAGAGGAGAGGAGAGGAGAGGAGAGGAGAGGAGAGGAGAGGAGAGGAGAGGAGAGGAGAGGAGAGGAGAGGAGAGGAGAGGAGAGGAGAGGAGAGGAGAGGAGAGGAGAGGAGAGGAGAGGAGAGGAGAGGAGAGGAGAGGAGAGGAGAGGAGAGGAGAGGAGAGGAGAGAGGAAATGTCACCCCTGGTGGGAGTAACAAGTTGCTGTGCTGTAGCACATAACTTCACCACTCTGCCTCTCTTTTCCCATCCACATAAATAGAGAACAAAAGCCTTCTATCTAATGCTTGCAAAATATCTCGAAAGACATCTTGAAAGCCTCCAGTGACTGTAAAGCTGATATTGACTGCAAAGCTGAGTGTCCCTTCTGTGAACTGCAGAAAGAAACATGCACTCAAGACTTATCCCAGCTGTACACTACCAAGTTAGCATGATGTGAAAACTTTAATATTCTTCTGGCTTCAGCCATTCATACCCAGACAGTGCCACCTACAGAGGGCCATGTCACCAAAAAAAAAAAAAAAAAAAAAAAAAAAAACCAACAACAACAAAGCCAGATGGGCAAAGATTTGCACCATAGACATGTGGTCCTACTCACCCCTTGCTTAGCCCACAGTTGATAATGAACCTGGGTGGGTGTCAGCATTCACCTTGTGAGCATTTGCCCCTATCCTGTGCTCACAGGAAAGACAAAGTCTGCTATTTGCATGAGCAAACTCTTCAGAAAATTGTCCTTCTGGGTTAATAGATGTGTATCCAGCTTTAGTTGACCAAAAAGCATGGGAAAGGCCTTTGGCCCACGGAAATGTGCCTACACCCATGATGCACTTGAAAGAGATTTCAGGCAGACTGTCCATCTCTCCTGTTTTATGGTCCCTTTGAAAACGGGTTTACCTTTATTCCCTTGGTGGCTTAAGTATGGTATGGAAGTCTGAACCTCTGAACTGTTTCCATCTAAGATTTTGCTTCTTTATGTACATTCAAAGAGCCCTGGAAGGTCACCAGATTGCTGTAAGATGATGTTGAGAAGATGGATGGGGAACAGTGATATGATATATATGAGAATTATATGATATGAGAACTCGAAGGGACCCTGTGAAATTTCCAGACAGGAGGTTTAGTGGAAGCAAGAGGCAGCATCTTTCTGTACAGCATGGAGTTGCTCTGTGGGACTCATTGCTGCAGGATGGTATAGGATGCACAAGCACATGCAGACTCCGAGGGATTAGGCAAAATGTTCGAAGTACAGGTACCTACTATTTAAAACCAGTGATACAGTTGCAGACATGAGTTTGCAGCTCTGGAAGTTGTGCTTCATTCTTTTAAAATAATGGCTGGTCTGTGCTGCAAAATAAAAGGACCAAAACACATTGCGCTGTGTTTGAACTGGTTTTATCAATGACTATTTTTACTGTAGGTGGCAGATGTTTGAAATAATCCAAATACACAGTGCCTTGCAAAAGTGTGTGAGGGTGTGCTCCCACAGCACTGAAGTTTTGTGATGACTTTCCAGGGCCCTCTTTAAGAACTGCTCCCTTGCTAATCTTGATAGTGAGCTCTAAGAGTAATGCTAACACTGGGAAATGCTTCATCTCCTTATAGACAACTTCTGGCAAGGGCTTTTACAAGAAGATCAAAAAGCAGATCTATATTTTCACGTAAATATTTGAAAAGTATTATGCTGAAAATACTCTCTTTTTTTAAGTTTTAAACTCTACTGGTAGGTAGGGAGAAGGGCTATAATAACTGTAACATCACGTAGCTGTGGCATCCCGAATGTGGGGATGAAGGGACAGAGAAAGTCCAGACTCTGGCAGAAGGAACCTTTTCCAGATGTAGCTCCACATTTACATGGGGAACACCTGAGATTTAGCTTATGGTTGCCCTAACGAGGAACAAGAAATTTACCTAAAATGATGCAGCTGGGCTACCTGCATCCTTTTGAAGGCGAGAGGGAACAGCCCCATCATTTCAGAGGTGAATGGACACAGCCCTGAGAACTGTGACTCCTCCAAAAGCCTCTGCCCAGCAGAAAGGCAACAGAAGGGAGCTGCTGAGAAACTCGCTGCCATTTCTGCAGGATGGGTGAACTCTGCTGCTCAAGATGTCCTTCAGGATGTCACCTGCATGTTCCTTGTCCTCTCTGTGTGTCTGGTGGCCTTTGCAAAGGCTGAGCAAGCAGTCCAGAGCTTCCATCGTGTGGGTTTGTGTCAGCATGTCACTTTAAAGTAGTTCAAGTAAGAGAGCTGGGGGAACAGATGAGGAGGAGGGAGGCAGGAAACATATCATAAATCCACAGCAAGAGGGGCTCTGAAGTAAGAGAATTAAAGACTCTGGAAAACACATAAAGATCTGCCATCGAGAGGGCACTGTCAGTGCAGTTTGCTTTTTATTTCCTAGTGTGCAATACGATATAAAAAAAAGTTCACCTTGGCTAGATGATCCATGAAAGCACGTATTTCGTATGAGATTTATTTTTTGTCCGCGTAGACCTGGCGTTTCCAGAGGCGGGTGGCTATCCATCACCGTCCCATAACACGAGGACATTCCTCCCCCAGACCATCAGCAAAGCTGGCTCCTTTGGGTGCCACCAGCACCCACGGTGTCCTGGGGACCTTCCCCTTCACGTGCACTTCCCGACACACTTCTTTTTGTTTGCACTTTTCACTGAAAGAGAGCTGAACAGAAGAATGTAGAGTTAAATAAAAAATAATGGAGAAAGATCAGACTGAAATAATCCCCCCCACACCCCAAATCCCACTTGTGCAATCATCAGATACGTGAGGCTTTGCACTTTCTCATGTTGCTATTGTAAAAAGAGAGAGAAAATTTGAATCCACTCAAATGTTATGGAGAGTCTCAAATAGTACAAAGGGTTTCTGTAGGCACATATCCCACTGCAGGGATCTGAATTTCCCTCAACACCCAGAATATTAAGCAACTTGGGCCTTTGCTTTTAGGCAGAGATTTGAGATGGGAACATCCTGGCTTGCCTAAAAATGACTGGGGAAAGGAAAAAAATTGCCAGCACAGCAACCATCAGCCTCTCTGGGATATAGCTTTATCTCCTTCAGCTATCCCTGACACCTTCATGGGACTTAACATGCCCAAAATGGGGAAAAGGCCTCCAGGCTCTGGCTGAAAGAGTCCGAGATGCAAGCGAACCATTTGTACCATGTAACAGCTCCATACAGGATGAAAAATAATTTCTCTACAAGTGCATGAGCTGGGACATCACAGCCCATGAGGCTGTGGGTGAAGCAAACATCTCCAGGAGGACAGAGACTGCCCGGAGAAGTGCTTTCTTGCCCTTTTCAACCAGATTTGCCACCATTCTGCCTCACATAGCAGTCCCGCTTGCAGCACTGCCCTTTGGGGTTTGTTGGGAGCTGCAGAAGCTGCAGACCCTGCACGTCGGCCTTTCAGGTTGGAAGTGTTGAGGGCAGGGATACCCGCTGCAGGCCTTGGAGGTCTTCCTGGCTTCCTCTCACCCCACCCACCCACTCCAAGTAACTGGAGTTAGAATCATAGAATATCCTGAGTTGGAAGGGACCCTTCTTCATGACTATTGCACAAACGCTGCTGAAGCTGGGAAATAGAGCTGAACAGTGCAAAAAATAAATCTACAGGGCTCCTCATTTCTAACCAGAAACCCAACCCGACTGCTTTCAGGGTGAGGTAGGGCCCTGGCTGTCTGAACGTGAGGGAGCTGTGAGGGGCTGGAGGTGGCTGTGGCTGGCATTGCTCCTCCTAGTCCTGGGCATGGACCCACCCTATGGACTGTGGGGCCTGGGAGCTGCGGGGACAGTTACTTGAGGGAGAAGAAAGAATTGACACGATACTATTTATTTGCCAGTAATTCAGGAAAATGGGTAAATTCAGTGACCAGAGTAATGAGCATTTCAGTGCTGTGGGGCTGCGTGTTTGTGGGCTCACAGAATCATCTAGGTTGGAAGAGACCTCCAGGATCACCGAGTCCTACCTCTGACCTAACACTAACAAGTCCTCCACTAAACCCGATCTCCAAGTCCGTTCTGCATTTCCTTTCCCTTGGCACTGCTTCCTATTTTCCCATCCGTGTGGATTTTCTCTTTCCTTCATCTCTGACTTCGCAATGGCCACAGAAGTGCATCTGCTTCAGCGTCTTCTGGAAAAGCTGTGCTCCCTCTATGGGAGAAAGACGGCAGATCTTGTCTGCAGCCAGCCCTTCCCAGCGCCTGAAAGGCTGCTCAGCCAAAATTTCACCCTGGTTTTGTTTCTTCTGATTATAAAAGTAGCAGCAGGTTGCTGCTGCACGTGTATTTCAGGAGGCTTTAGCAGGCTCTCAAGGCTGGTTTTTGGAAGTGGGTCCGGGGGTCAGTCCCCATGTGTTTTTTGGTTAAAATGTAGGCTAAATGGCATACATGGATGTCCTTGCATGCGTGTGCCTGGTCCATGGCTCCAGCACAGGACAGGCTGTGGGAAGAAAGGGAGGGTTTAATCCACATGGCCCAAGCACCCTGCATCCTAAAGGATGGGATGATAGGGGTGTGGGGGCAGGAGGACCAGGGGTCCTGTTCCCATGTGGGTCTGGGGCTGGGGCAGCTGGGGCTGTGGGTCCCGCCAAGGGTCCCATGGGTCTGGGGGGATGTTTGCCGACTTCAGCCCCCAGCCCCTTGGCACACAGCCCGGTCCCATGAAATATAAACCAAAGAAGCATAAACAGATGATTACATGAAAAATATATCATGATTAGCCAGATAGATCCCAAATGTTTGTTCTGTAAACTGCAACAGGCAGCACAAGTGTTCTCTGCAGCTGCAGTTTCTCATCTTATTTGTGTAAGTGTGCCATTAAGCTTAGACATGGGCAAAATAATCTTTCCTTGATTCTCACTTAAGAAGCTGCTTAAAAATATATTATGTCAATGTCTGATTCAAACCTTTTGCGACTGGTATTATACAAACTGGTTCTCACTTCATAGGCAATCTTTGTGCGTTTTTTCTGCCGGGTTACTTGCTTTTCGCCCTTAAGTCAGTAAAGTGGTTTGTTTTGTGAATGAAAGCTGGATGCCTTTAGCAAGATGGCAGTAACACTGACCTCTGCTCATGCACTGAATTCCTGCCCGGTGGGAGGCGAGGTTGAAGGGAAGGGTGAGCTCCTTGATGGCCAGAACCTGCTGAGCGCCGGGCTGTGAACCTGCCAGCAAAGGGAACCGCTCGGAGGGCTTCGTGGACAAGCCCAACGAAGCCATCCTTCTCCCCCTTTAGTTTTAACCATCTGCTGGAAAGATGGGTCTGATTCATCACAGCTTGGTAGAGAATTTTTTTAATATTGAAAATGGCAATAAATTGGGGAGGGGGGGGAGGTAAACTTTAATTTTCCTATTGCTACTGCCTATATGAGAGCAGACTATCTGAATTTCACAGCATGAAACATTTAGTGAGGACAATGCTAAAAATCAAAACCAAACTCCTCCAGCCATTTCCCAAGATAGGCAGCAGGTTTTATAATGCTTGGATCCTAAAAAGCATTCTGGGAGGGGGATAATCTGGAAAAGAAAAGTTTTTGTGAAGTTGATTGTCGGCAGCATCTTCCAACATCTAGTGCATGAGAGCTGTTCTGAGGGAGACGTCTGCAATTTAAAATGCTACTGGGCTCTGAAAAGGTATTGTGTAAAAATAGCAACTTTTCGTTTTATCGTTTCATCTGCTGAATAAGGTGATAAAACCTGTGACCTGAGTTTTTTAACTTGGAGAGGCCCCAAAGTAAGTCAAAACCCAGAAGGTTCACAGAGGCTCAACTGGAAAACACACTGGAGGTTTTCTCTCCTTTGTGTCTTCTCAGTCCATCAAAACCAAGGCAGCATTCGGAAAGTTAGCTGTGGACTGCTCTCATTTTTACACCATCAATACGTTCACTAACTAATCCTCCTCCTCTTCCTCATTTTTCCCCTGCCACTTTGACAACCAATTTGCTTCATCTGCAGATGAAACCTGCAACCATATTGAAAGTGGAGCAAGATGTCCACAGCCCAAGACAAACTGCAGCCAAAGCAATTGCAATTGCAGCACTTTATTTTAGCTCTCACAGCATTGTCAGTAAAGAAGAAACCCATTAACATCATTGGAATTACACCAGCCCTAAGCTGGTTTCATGGAGATTGGCATCTAACTTTGGTGATGGTTTCATCTGCAAATTGAGCAGATAGAAGTCACTGGGAGATCATCAAATCAGAACTCAGCAACTTTCATTTTCACTTTATTTTTATTTTCATTTTGAGAAACAACATAGTTTTTTATCCTTGCCAGAGTCTACAAGAACTAGTTTGAACTACTCCCACCACCTAAGACAATACTTTTTCCTTATAAGGTGAGCATGCTGAATATAGCTTATCAATGCAGTTGTTCCTTTTCTCCTTTAATTCACCTCCTGACCTTTTGAAATTACTTTGCTCAGCAAAGGACAATAGGGCCAATCCAACTCCCATTAAAGTCAGCAGGAGTCCTTTCACTGACTTCAGCTGAAGTTGGGCTGGGCCCAATAAGACTAGCTTTAAGAGTTAAAAATAGTAACTCGTACAGACCTTTATCTTACCTCCTGTGTCTTGATAACTGACCTCCCATGGTGTTCACTGGGGCAGGATCAGGCCCCTAAAGCTGAGTTAAGCTGTTATGGGCCTAATCCCATAACCCCAAACTTATAAAGTGGTTGCATTTCCTTTTTTTAATCACACAGGAATATTTGAGAAGGACTCATGACTTTTTGAATGGGGAAATGCTTCCGGCTGAACAGCCTGAATTCATCTTCGGGCTGAGTTGTGCCCCAGAGCCTTCCCTTCTTAAAACAGGAAGATGACAGGGTCAAGGCTCAGAGGTGACCCCATGCATCTCCTTCACTCTTCTTCTTTCCTGCTGTCTTCACACACGAACACCATCCTGCTTCTTTGCCAGGTGACCCCAGCTCCCAGCCTCTGCAGTGTTTGCTGTCCCATAAGATAAGTGCCTCTGCTGCCTGCCTGCAAGTGAGCAGAGCTGCTCCTGGAGGGGTTTAGCCCCAGCAGGTGCCCACCAGCAAGGTGGTAGTGTGGTCGCCTCTTGGTCTGATGGGAGGAGGTAGGCTGGATTTTGTTCTTTGTTACACCCTTGGACAGGTAGACTAAGCATTTGTTTTCTAAATAATGCTTAAAATATACCCTAACATGAGGAAATTTCCACCAACCGTCAGTCTGTTTTATGATGTGGATTTTCCAGCAGCTCTGGACATGACACAAAGCTGATTTTTTTTTTTTCCTCTCTTTATTGCCTTTTCATGATGCTCTTTTTCCCTTTCTTTCTAATTACCTTATGACAGCTCTGTGTGGAAGACTTGTCTCTAGCACACTGAATTGTTTCACCACTGAGAGAAGAAAGAAGAAACTGCAAATCGCTGTTAAAATTACCACCTACCGTAGAGGTGGCTGCGTGTTTTATTCAGGAGACCCCAGATCACAAATTTTCTTTGGGCTAAAAATAAATCCACTTGCTGGCATCTGCGAAGAGCATTTTCCAACGTCAGAAAACTGCCCCACAGTCAGAGTAATTTGTAGCAGCCACCCAGGGAAAGGTAGGCTCGACGCCGCAGACACGCTGCGAGACAGGACGCAGCCCCGCTGCAGAGAGGCAGATGCTGTTTGCTGCTCACCCTGGTGTCATGAACCGTTCTCCTGTTTCAGCAGAGTCTAAATTTACCCACTCCCTTAAATATAGATATACAGAAAGAGCTCTCAGATATCCCCGGCTTCTCCCTGCGGGTGGAGGAAGAGCCCCCCTTGCTGCCTGACACCGTCAGCAGCGGTATTCTGTGTGCTCTCCCAAATGCACTGCAGCATCAACATCAGTCACTTCAAAGGGTTCTTTCATGTACCACATATTTTTTTATCCAGAAGGCACAAGCGAGAGGCAGATCTGGCTGAAACTGGCTTTTTTTTTTTTTTTTTTTTTTTTTCAGCTCGCCACTTGTGTGGCCCCTTGGAAAGGTCTCAGAAGAGTGAACAAACTTTCCGTGCAAGCAGGTGTAAGATATAAAGCTTTTTCTGTCACCTGTTGTTAGCACTGCGAAGTAATTAATGGCTTTGTGTTGCTCTCAGGGGTGTAGGTCCTACTGAGTGCAGGATTCCCCCCCTGCCTGCAGCACAGAGCAGTCCTGTTCCCTGGGTGGGACGGTGAGCAGAGGTGGGCAGCTCCCAGTCATCTCTGCTGGGACTCCTGCTCGTGTCTCAGGAGAAGCCTGCAGGCCCTACCAAAGCAGGGCACATTATGATGGGATGGGAAACACAACCAGCTTCACAACAAACTCTGCAAGTGGCTAGGACACCATGTGGCTTTGTCATCTCTCCCAGGAGCAATGTTTTGAGGAGGAGGACAGCCACAGGTTGTTTCAGGAACCTGCATGCAGGAAAGCCCAAGGAGATATGTGCACCCTTCCTAGCTATGCAGGTTGTCTTTCTCCATCCCCGCCAACCCCGATGCAATGACAGGAGGAGTCAGCCTGGCCTTGCCCCTGTTTTGGGAAACTATTCATTCTGTGTGTCCAGACACGAGTGATAGAGCAGGTTCACAGGAATCTGCCAACACTGTGCAGCAATGCTTTCTGCAAGGCCTTGCTCTCTGCTAAGCATGGAAGAAACCCATCAGAAATAGGCATCCGATTTGGCCAGTTAAGTGTGTGGAAAAAAAACAGTTGGGATAAACCCAGTCTACATCCTCAAAAATCACTAATTAAGCCTTTCCCCAGCTCTCTAATCTCCTGCAATCATGAGGTCTGGTTTAAAATAGTCGTTCGCTTTTCCCCCAAAGCAGGAATATTGAGTAAAATGTTATTGGAAATCTTCTGATAAGTCATGAGAGCTGATGACATTGCTTAGTGTTCAAGTGCCACCTAAAGCAACATTTGCTCCTAATGATTTATATGCATGCAAATATTCTGGCAAATTCTCTGCTATTGGATCTCTGCAGGGAGAGACAAGCCAGATACTGCACTCTCCTGCTCACCAGAAGCCAGAAGAGCAGGGAAGGCACATACCAGATTTACTGCATATACCTTCGTTGGCCAAACAAGGCAGGCAGCCAACAGCCCATTCCATGCATCAGCCATGGCTTCATCTTGTTTTTGCAGTCAAATGAGAATGGCAAGGCACATGGTAGGAGGTTATAATTTGGACTCTTTTGATTCTTATTACAAAATTCAAAGTTTTTTTTTTGTTTTGTTTTGTTTTGTTTTGTTTACATGCTTAAAGAACAGAGGCCAAGTTTCTTCATGCTCTTAATTACTTGGGTGCAACTAGCAAGAAAGTTTGCTTTTCTCATCTAGAAAGCATTCATCTGTAGCCAGTCACTTATAAAAGACTTTTGGGATAGTTTTTTCCATTTCTCTGTTCTTTGAATATTAAGCAGCAAGTAGAAACTGATCCCCTAGAGGATATAATGCTTTCTGCTGCCCTGGCCTGTCGTGTACTTACCAAAAACATTGATTTCCTTTGGACCCCCAGATATTGCCGTTTCCCTGATTGATTGAATGTGGCTGCATATTTCCAAAATACACAAAGGTGAGACAACCACAAATGTATAATTAATGAATTGTTCTGGCCCTATTTACTACAGAAGTTACCTGAGCTCTGGCTGGAAAACATATCCTTTCTGGTCTGGGCCAAATGCATGCCAACATGTAGTATATTTTCATTAGGTTACATGATATGAATGTTTTTAAGAATCACTTGTGTTCTCCCAGTCTGCCTGCCAGAAGTGTTGCCCAAATCCATTCCCTACTTAATCGTGAAGGAATGCTGTTCAAAAGATTTGGGGTCAGGAGTGCTCAATAAATCAATCCAGATACACTCCTAATGAGTGGTGAATTAAACAGCATTTGTTTTAAGATCAGAGGTCCTCTTGGGAGATTATTTTTTATTGCAAGCAGAATTGCTCACTTGCAGGTATCAAGAAGCTGGGAGTTAAGACCTGTTAAGAAGGTCCACAAAGGATTCTGGATCTTCTTTACTGAAAATATCTGATTATGTGCAGGCAACGGTGATAAGTAGGTGAGACTCACATCCTCCACTCGAACACCCTAGTTGCTGAATTAAGAAAGAAAAAAATTGCAGCTTCAGGTGGGAGGAAGCTATTTATACACCCAGTATTTTACCTGTGCTGACCACAACACAGGACTTTAGAACAGGGAGCAGGGAGAGCACAGCTGAGGTGGAAAGGAGATGTCCAAAGCCCAGGCTCACCAGCAGGTACGGCCACCCACTTTCTGGTAGCTCGGAGCAGGGTGCTGGGTGCTCGCAGAAGAGCCTGCCCTCATCAGTGCTGGGCTCCTTTTCCTAGGGAAGGATGGAAGAAGAAGAGGGGGGCTTTTGCCACATTCAAAGACAACATGCAAAATCTCAGGCAAAAATGTACAAAGGGGAAAGGATTTTGCTTGCCTGCAATATCTTGAAAAATTTTTTTTTTTTTTTTTTTTTTTTTTTTTTTTTTTTTTTCAGAGCCTTGGAAATTAATGAATTCCAGTTTTCTGACCACTCCCTAACTCCCCATCAGCCACCCTTCTCTGATCAGGGCAGAAGGCTCACTTTCTCAGTGCCTTGCTCTTGGAAGTAGCAGGTGAATATAAAATACTTTCATGGAGCCTAAGATGCATCTTGAGGCTACTTTACACAGGAGTGAGAGCCCCTGAGCAAGCAGGAGAGAACCAGGTCCCCTGCCAATAGCAAGAGAACCACACTTCATGCTAGGAAAAATTAAGAAACCCATGCATTCAGTAGGACCTGACCATACATCTCCCTTCTACATCATTAGGAAAAATGTAGCTAATTCCCTCAGGTGTTCCGAAAAAGTCAGTTAGGTCCTTTTCTGTTTGTACACAACAGCATTTTTTGGCCACACATTTCTCATTACAATTTCATTTAATTCTGGTTTAATCAGATAGACTGACATTTCTTTTCCTGTGACAGTTCCATACCTGGGCAGAAATATCCCCCAGAACAGCCATGTATCACACAGTCACTGAGGGGAAGGGAGCTGCCAGGTGAAGGAAGTGGGTGCAGATATTTGAAATATCCTCATAAGGAACAAGAGCTTTGAAGATGCAGTCTCCATAGAATATTTAGCAATCCTTGCTCTGAAATGGAATTATTAACAAAAAAAAAAACGTGTTTTTTTGTTGTTTGATTGTTTATTTTTAATAAAGCAGTTTAAGGCTGATGTGGGTCAAAACTTGGCATTTTCTCTCTGTAGGAAATCCTGACCTTTCCAGACAGTTTTTGTTCCAGAATGGAACAGAGACTACAGAAGTTTTACCTTTCCTGTAGAAACTAAACTCTGAACGTAATTTGTTCTCAGAAGCTCAGAGCATTGCTTTTCCCATTTTCTGAAAGCAAATGCAGCAGCCATATCGCACTATGGGAGTGCTCTCTTCTCAGTGTTGTCCAGTTTGAAGTTCAATGGTGCCAGAGGTGACTCTGCAGCATCCCGTGACACCTGGCATGTAGAAACCCCTCAGTCCTATCCTTTCTGGAGCCACAAAAGCTGCCACATGCCCAGCAGTGCAGCGGAGCCCGGGAGCCATGCCTCTGACCCAGAGCTCTGCTGCCCACCAGGGTGCTCCCAGGAGATACTGATCCTGCAGAATCACCCAGAAGGCTTCAGTCTGGGGCTGACAAATGTTTCTAGAATCAAAAGTATTTTCACAAAACATATGTGGTTTGACAAATTGCCACTAATCAATTACCAGTTGCTGACTAGTTAGGAATCATGTTGTTTTGGTGGGCAATGAAACACATTATGGGCTTGGGATGCTCATGGTGTTTTTCATACCAGTCACCAGCCTTAGAAAGAATATGTATCAAAGAAACAAACCTGTGCAGGAAGTGAGAATGATCTTCAAAAGCTCTGAGGTGATCGTATGGATGTATTAGCTCAGGGAATGTCACTGATGGAATTATGAATGTACAGCTTGTACAGGACAGGAGAAGGGCTGAAGATCAAATATATGTCTGGAAAAACACGTTAGCATTATGGTTATTTGTGTTGGTTAGGCATCTACATCTCTTTCCTGTTCTAGACCTTGCCTCCTTTTGAAAATGGGATTTAGACTCATAAGTTATCTGGGCACTTTTAATCATTTTATTGCAAATTAAAAACTCTCTTCCAGAAGTTACTTTGGTATTTGCTCATTCCCTGTTTTACAGGGAAAAATACTCATCCCCACATATGTCAGTTCACAAGGAGAGACCATACAGAAAAAGATGTGGCTTATTATACAGCAGTGATGGATGGTTTCTTTATAGAAAACACTTGCAACACTTGCACGTAAGAGAACAACTGTTGTGTATTAAATACATCCCCTGTATTGCGCTTAGAGTTCATACCTGTTGCTGAAGGAAAAATTCAAAGAGAGGAGGAAAGAACAAGCAAGCTCATGAAATGACATGAGATATCCACATAAATACCAAGGAATACACCATGACTTTTGTTATTACGAAGAGCACGTATGGCAGTCATGTTGACGTGGTGCTTGAGAAACTTGGCAAATGGATTGGTTTCTCAATTCTTGCCTGGGACTTTTTGTTCCTGTACGGAAGAACAGGGAAGAAAATTCTGGGTATTGAGGAGTTAGTTACTCATAAAGTATTAATAGCTGGAGAGGTGCCAAATCATTATTGTTTTTTCTGGAAAGGGTATTAGGTATTATTCAACAAGATAAGATTTTCTTTCCATGTGTCCATACCAGCTCAATATTGGAAGATGAAACACATACCTAGGGGATTACAGGCCCAGAAATCACCTTTTCCAGGAAAATGATCTGAGTGAATCACTTCAGACAAAAATGTGTTGAAATGTTAAACAAGTGCTCTCTTGATTTAATGTTGTTGTTAATTATAAAAATAAGGCTCTGTGAAAATGGAAACAAGTTAAGACTGATATTGTTATATAGAACCAGTTTTTAAGGAAAACAATGAAGCTGGGCACATTTTTTTGACCTCAAACTAATCTGAGAAAGAGGTAGAAAATGTATCAGGGGAAAATTGGTCCTGTATTCTTTTCCAGTGATGGAACAGCCAGAATTACCATAAGCTCATGGTTTCTGCCACAGGCCTGCTATCAAAGCCATGGCTTTGTAGATCTCCAGCTAGAAGAGTCATTTTCAAACCTGGGGCCAGAGTTTCTCTGGGCAGGTCTTGAACTGTTAGGAGAGCACAGCTTGGCCATGCCTTCAAAGAGAGACTCTTCCCAGAGTGGAGATTCCCCAGAGGCCCTCTGCAGCCTAGCAGCCCTTAGTTTATATTGCAAGTGAGTATACAAAACCACATAGGCCTATGCAATATCCCTTGTTTGGTCTTTTTAATTATTATTAGGGTCCTTCACGTGATGCTTCTGATTTCTGAATTTCATACATTCAGGGAAGATGCTCTGTCTCCTTCCCTTTTCCCAGAAGCTCCCTTCGTACAATTAGTTCATAGACATACTCATGTGCATATGGACAAAATGGGATCTTAAAAAGGCAAGAGCCCAGTGCTGGTGGCTATTGACAGGTGAGAAAGAAGAACAGCTGAGATAGGAGAGCTCCAGACAGACCCCTACCAGCAGTAGAAGAGTGAAAGGAGCCAATTGCACTAGCCAGGATGCCTTTGCCAGTTACAGCCAATTTTGTTGTTGTTTTTGTTGTAAAAAAATCTTTGAATTTGAAAGTTGAGAGAAACTGAGTGTTTTTTTTGTCCAAGGAAGAAAATCCTGCTTTGGATTCAAGGAGTGAGGAAAGAGGGGAGAGTTTCTGGGAAGGAATATCTGACCACTTGGATAAGCCTCTGAGACACTGCTACACTTCTGCTCCTTAGCTGAAATAACTGGAATACTTCAGGGCTTTTTTGGACAGCAATGTGGTGGTGGAGCAGAAGGGGTGGAGAAGAAGAAGACTGATAGCAGCAAGTACTGGCAAGATTCTATTAAGCTGTATCTAATAAAAGTAGCAACATAGATATCTCAAGCCTTTCTGCCAAGCCATAAGGGTGTGATTACTTTGCCTGGAACATGCTGTAATCCTCCCCAAATCCACACATATTTCAGGTACAGGAGAACAACTTTCTCCATGCACCTTCTCTGTGTCTGGGCAGAGATCCACCAGGTTTTCCAAACTGATGCTTGGTCAGGTTTCCTGTCCTTGTTTCAGCTTTTCTTGTAAAGCTCTTTTACTGCTGAACCCATGTTAGCAGAGAGGTTAGTCCTTCCTGCTGTTTGACATGGGGCATTGAGTTTACCAGGTCTCTGGACAGCAGGTTTACATTGGTCTCACCTAATTTTGCCATCAAGGGATCAAACTCAGCCCAACAGACTGCCAGGAAATATTTGGCAAAAGGATTCAAGAATATTGAAGTGTATACGGGCAGCTTTAACATGCAGTCCTATAGGGAAACAAGGACACAGTACCACAAGCACACTACAGAAGTGAGTATGTTTTGGTCTGCACATACTTATAGGGTATGTACAGGCTTGTATTTAGAGAGAGAGAGACAGGGAGAGGGCAAGAGCAGACTCATCTGGGGAAAACCAAACAAGGCAGGACGAGGAGCGCTCAAGCCCCTTTACACAGGCTTGCGCTGGTCGGTGGCACAGCAACCACATTCCAAGTGGCTTCAGCAGTGGGATGGGCCTGTCGATTTCCCATTAAACCCCCAAAATGGCACAGGTACAGCACCCTGTGTGCATGGTCTCATCATGAAACCACTGCCAACAGCAGAAACACCCTTCCTGAGGCCAAGAAGCAGGGCAGCGGTGTGGCAAGAAGCCTTCCCAAGCAGCTGCAGGGCCCCGCGGGGCATGTCTCCGTGCTCAGGCAGCACCAGCCTCAGGCCCCACGTGGCCCCGATTCCCAGTGCTGCACAGGCAGCAGCCACCAGCCCTGGAAGCCAATTAGAAAGTCTGTAAAATGCCGTAAAAGGCAGTTTTCTGCTGGCTGCGTGGCCTGGTACTGATCACTATGGGCTCCAAGCCCAGGCCTTTCTTCTTTCGCTTCAATTACAGGGCCTTCAAAGCGTCTGGTGTTTTCAGTTGTGATTGTCATCACACTTCAATGCAGTGTGTGCCATGGCACGTGTGCGAGCGCAGCTGGGTTTCTCTACAAAACCAAAGATATTTGCTTTACAGGCCTGTACATACAGTCCCTCACAACCTGCCAACAGCCAAATGTGTTGGGCTACCATTTCTAGCAGAGGATCAAAGAGTACATTTAAATGCTTCTGATTCAACATACAAGTAACTACAGACAGTCACATGCAACTGGGGTGGCCGGGGAGTTTGTGAGAGGAAAAGGAGGTATTAAAAGAAGATGTATGATGGGTGTGCATGTGCAAATTTGGCTGGCTGTGTGAGCCTGCTGGGTGGGACGCATGCTTTTTGTGCATGGGACTGGAGATGGCCTAATGGCCCCAGAAGGGTGCTGCCACTGCTTGGGCTAAAACCTCCTGCAGTGGTGGCCCCATCCTGCTGTATGTCCTGGGGACAAGCACCAGACCTGGCCAGGATGTCCCTTGTGGGGTACAGGTGAGCCCCTATCACTTAGCATGGAAGCACCAGGATCCGGGGAAAGGTTTTGGAGCTCCTGCTCTCTGAAGTCCATCCGTGACACTTTGAGGTGTGCAGGCAGGGTGGGCAGCCCCCAGGCCTGCTCCTCCATTTTGGTCCATGAGATGCAGAACTGACTTCCCTGACAGCAGGGTCGGGGCCCACACAGAGGGGAGGATTTCTGGTCATCTAGTGGGAACCACCTCTTTTTCTTGCTCCATGGTTTCGCTCAAGACAATGAGAAAGGAGCCAGGAAGACCCAAGGCAGGTGAACAAGCAGCCCGGTGTTGTGGCCACTTAGGCAAAAGTGGCAGGGAGCATTTGTCTTCTCATCCTACAGTCCTTCCTCTTTATGGCTTTGTGGCAGGAGAGGGAAAATCTGCCCCCTGAAAAAAAAAAAAAGAAAAAAGAAAAAAAAAAAAAAGAAGGAAAAAGAAAAATGAAAAGAAAAAAAAAAAAAAAAAGGAAAAAAAAAGGAAAAAATGAAAAAAAGAAAAGAAAAGAAAAAAAAAAAAAAAAACGAAAATGATTACTAGAGCAGAACAAAAAGCATTATGTAGCACAGCCTGGAAACAGCTCCTTCTCCCCTGCCTCAGTGAGAATGTCACACAGGGAGGTAATGATGCTTAAAATGACCCATTTGTTGTGTTTTATTAATGTTATCATTTCATTTCTGTAAAATAGAGCATGTGTAATGGCTGTCATCTTGACTGACTTGTCAAGCCTCAACAGCTCCGTAGGGCCAGATCTTGCTCAGGGCTCCCTGCTGGCTCTTCTCATGAAGGATGAAACAGGATGAGCTTGGGGATGGGTCTCACTGCTCCTCCTGTCCCCAGGGCTGCCTCAGGCAACACTGGAGGATGTGCTGAACCCACGGAGGCAAAGGACAGACCCTACTCCAGGCATGGTGGCATGGTGGCAATGTTGCCAGGCTCTGCAAGACTCCAGGGCGCTTGTGCTACCTGTTACACAGAGCAGATCAGCTTTGGCTTTCTTGAAAAGATTTAATACGCTATCCCCTGTTTAGCTGAGCACACAGTGCCTGCCTTAACTTCAATTTTTCTCGGTTTTACTTGGTTTATGCTATGCTTGTGATGTTCTTTAAAAAGCCTTTTTCTTTTTTTCAATGAATGTGTACAGTAGCAATTTACCAGATCAGAAGGGATTTACTTTCTTCTTTCTTTAATATATTTTAAAAACAAAATGTATCTCTTTTCTTTCCCAGGGTTAACATAAGAGACCCGATCTTGTAATAACCCTGTTTCCTGGTAATGATGCAGAACAATGGACAGTGGTATGGAATAATTCTTTCCATACAGGAGTTAGAGGCTGATTTCACTGCTGGTAAAAAATACGGGACTGTAGCAATTATCATAGCTTTAACCACTTCTCCACGGTTTGTGGATTTTTCTCTGATCCAGGATACTGCACGCGTAGCTGGGAAGTTGCAGCTAGCTGCAGTACCTGTCAGTTTGAATTCCAGCAAACAAGTTGCTCCAGAATCGTGGTGTTCTGGTAAATGACTCTTTTAACAGAAAACCTGCAATATTCTGCTGACAAACACCTCTCAAAAGCTTAATTTTACCCTCTTTGCCCAGACAATGGGTTTTAGCCATAAGCTAGAAAGACGGTGAGAAGGTGGTCAGTCATCCAAATAGATGTGAGTTCAGCCAGAGCCCTGCAGCGTTCACATGGGCAGAGGTGATCCTGCCCCACCATGGGAGAGGGGGCTGCTGGAAAAAGGGGAGATTAGCTTGCACCCAGGATGGGATGAGCCAGATTTCTCCAGAGAGTTGGCTGCTGAACTCCGATGAAGTCAGAGTCAATTAAAATAGAAACAAAGCATCTTCAGCAATCTGGGCTTGACAGGCTGGGCTCCTTCAGAAGCTGTTAGATGTTTAGGATCAGGCAAGCACAGCATTTCATGAAAACAGCGCCAGGTGCTGCCCCACTGCACACGTGGGCTCAAAGGGACATTGGTGAAGAGGACACTGAGGATGGATCCTTCTGCTTTTGTTTCTTCTCCTATTGACTACAGGCAGCTGATCAACAGGCACATTCCCTTTCATGTTTTGCTTTGTTGTGACTGGTAAAGTAACAATAAAATCAGCTGTGGTTAAATCACATTTTACCTTATTGGCAGAGAGAGCGAAAGTTTGTCATGCTTCATTAACAAACGTTGATTGATTAGAAGAAACGAATTAGGTTTCTCTGCCCCACTGCACTGCCTCCTGATGTGCTAAATATTTGCAGGAGACAAGGGCCATCCGTTTCACTGCCATTTTTTTTTTTCTGTTGCTGTTTTAAAAGGCAGGTCTGACACTGCCACGGGAGGAGGCTGGGGATGAGGTGTGAGCTTCCTCAGTGCCCATCGCAGGAGTTGTGTGGGCAGGGAGGCTGGGTGCGTGCAAAGTGCTGGGGGAGTGAGTGTATGCAAGGTGA
Source organism: Aythya ferina (assembly GCF_964211825.1). Taxonomy (NCBI): domain Eukaryota; kingdom Metazoa; phylum Chordata; class Aves; order Anseriformes; family Anatidae; genus Aythya; species Aythya ferina. The sequence goes on along the minus strand of NC_140296.1, from coordinate 170,818,956 downwards.
GAGTGAGACCTGTATGTGGTAGCAGGCATGGGCTTGTGTGAGCACGTGTGTGTATGAGATGTGGGTTGGTGAGGTGTCTGTGTGTGCAAGGCTGAAAACGTGTGTGGAAGTAAGCATGTGAGATGTGAGTGTGCAAGGTGGATGTGTGAGGGTACGAGGTGTATCAGCATGAGTATGCTAGCAGCATGGGTGATGTGTGTGTCTGAGCTCTGAGTGTGTGCATGCTGATGAAACAGATGTCACTGAAGCTTCATGATAAGATATGGTGATAGAGGCTAACCAAATGACTTCTCAGACAGTCCCCTAAAAGTAAATTAGCGAGTTTTAGCCTGGGATATTCTAAAACAAACACACATTGGTTATCGGTCCATTTTGGTATGCACCAGTCATCACCAATTGCTGGAATAAATAATAACAATAAAAACCTTTAAATACATGAGTCATGGGAAGAGCTGGGATATATCACTAACACATAGTTGACAATATTTCCTGCATCGGTTCACAAACCGCTGGGGTGTCCCTGGTGAACTATGCACAGTCCATCGTGCTCGCAAGGGGAATATGTGTGCCGTCAGTCATTGGCAGCATAGCAGGGGAACCAACAGTGAAATAAAAGCCTTGGTGCACACAGCGGAGGTTGTGGGATGCTTGAAAACTCCTCAAACAGCTGAAATGTTGCCGCCGAGCAGATAATCCAGAAATTGAGTCAGGCCCTGGGATGCAGAAGGCCGCCTTATTTGTGTGAAATCCTGTGCTTGCCCCTGGGAAGACCCCCTGCATCCTATGGAAAGGGCTTGTTTGGTAAGAGGAGAATCTGTGGACTCTTGTCAGCATTTGAGATCTATAAACAGAGATTTGAGGAAGAAAAATTCAATCTAGAACAGATTGCTGGAGAGGGAAAGGGGAAAAATTGAATTCTTTAGTAGAGCTACAATAACTATTTGTAGGGAACAGCTTGTCTCTGCTATTTGCAAGAGTAAGCTTGCTTTCCGACAGTGATACACAGTCAATGTACAGTATGTCGGAAGTTACCTGATAAACAGTGGGTGTGTCTTTGGAAATTACGCAATTTTACATTTGTTTTTAGGTTTTACACACTGAGAGAGCTGGGGTTGTTCAGCCTGGAGAAGGGAAGGTTCCCAGGAAACCTTATAGTGGCCTTCCAGTGCCTAAAGGGAGCTTATTAGAAAGATGGGTATTGATTCTTCATCAGGGAGTGTAGTGATAGGACAAGAAGTAATAGTTTTAAACCAAAAGAGGGTAGATTTAGATTAGATATACAAAATAAATTCTTCACACAGAGGGTGGTGAGACCCTGGAACAGGCTGTCCAGAGAAGTTGTGGCTGCCCCATTCCTGGAAGTGTTCAAGGCCAGGTTTGGATGGGGTTTTGAGGAACCTGGTCTAGCAGAAAATGTCCCAGCCCATGGCTGTGGGATTGGAACTGGCTGGTCTTCAAGGTTCCTTCCAACCCAAACCATTCTGTGATTCTGTGATTCTTTTAGCAGAACAAAAAATTGTGATAAGGGAAGTTTGACTTATTCTATGGCAAACCACTCACTAGACCAAGAAAGTCAGCATCTGTGCACCCTTGAGGTACTGTTGTATTTCTCAAGAGCTTTCGTCCTTCTGTCTGCAGAATTAACCACAGTTGTACTCGTCGGACGAGTCACCTTCCAGGATACACTCAGCTCCTGTGGTATGAACAAATCCCACACCGTGGGAGCTGACCCCTCTGAGGAGACCAACTGGAAAGCAGAACTTTTCTCATGATACTCTTTTTGTTCAGGAAAGCAAGATTTTATCTCCTATGTAACATAAAGGAATGCCAGGGAAAAGCTCTGCCATTTCTGTCTCCTAGCAGATACAATAAAAGAAATGAGTTAATAAGATTAAAAAATATTTACAGTTATTCCATGTGGTTTCTTCAGGTTACTGCACATCAGTATCAACACAGATCACAGGTCTTGTTTTGTTGTTGGGAGTATATTGTGCAGCTCCTCTCCAAGGCTCTTGTCCTTCTTCAGTAAGGTAAGTACATAGGTCTTTGCTGATGAAGAGCTTAAACCACTTGATTTTCCACCCTAATAGATGCCAAGCCTTTAAAACTCAGCAAACGTGGCCACATCAGTACCAACTGCACCACATGTGAAAGCCCACAATTGTCTGACTCTGTTGCAAACAAAATCTTATTCATGGGAATGTTCATGGGAATGTTAACGGGAAAGTTCACTCGACTCCACCTTTTAAATGAAGACAGACAGCAGATATGAAAATGGCTTTTGTTTTCAATTTCATTCCATATGGTTGTGGGGTGGATGCAGGATCAAGCTATTTGTATCCAAAAGGGAACATTCTTCCTCTAGATATGAAACATCCAAGTATTTGCAAAAGTTAAATTTTAAGAGAAGTGAATAATTCTGCTTTTACTACCTTTTCAGCTGCCCTGGAAATATAGACCATCCTGCACTAATAAGTTCCATTTCGGGAGTCTCTTTTGTTTTGAAAAGCAGATGAAGAAGTTCAACCCATAGCCTTTCCACATAAGAGAAGGAAGCATGCCTTTATGCATACAAATATAAGAATCTGCCAATAATTTGCATATGGATACTTTGCATGCATAATTATATGCCTGTGTCATCACTTGTGCATTTTGATGTTGGCTATTCAACACCTAGTTAACCACCCAAATGCATGTATCTTTGCACTGTGCTATTATTTTTAAGCTCAGCCTAATCAGAATCCTATAAATACGATTGTTAAAAATTGTAATAAAATACATTCTGCATTCTAAAGTACAATGCAGTTGACTCTGGGATGAAACACTTGGCTCTGTGGAGATAATTTTAAAACCCCTGTCTGAATGAAACTGGATGAAGATAAAGATATATCAGTAAATTGAATGCAACATATGAACATGAATCTCTGACAAGAAAATTTATGCAATTTTATGAAGTTTTGCTGTCTAATGAAAAGGAAAAGATATTCTCAGTTTAGCATGAAGGGGGAAGAGCCCTTTACTTCAGAGTTACCCCCTGCACAGCCTCCAGGTTCTCCCACCACTTCACCTCCTCACCCTCCCCTGCTTCTCTCTTTCCACACTGCTTCTCCAGCCAGGGAGCTTTCCAAACTCTGCTGTATCCCTTGGAAGCTGGTCTTCAACCTCCTTGTGGCAGGAGCAGGAAGGTGTGGTGAAGGGTGGCGGGAAGAACTTTAACATGACCATGATGCCGAGGCTCCTGGGTATCCTTGGGGGCTGCAGGAGGAGAATCTGTGGCCCCAGGGCCATGAGATGCTGTGAAGCTGCTCTCTGCTACTCGGGACCTGTGGAGAAGCTGTGCTGGGATGCTTGGGGTGAGGCACTGGAAGGGGAGGTTTGGGAATTTCTGGGTTCTCCCGTGCCACGGAGCCTCACTCCCTGCATGCAGAGGCAAGAAAGGAGTGAGGAACATGTAACTGATGATGGTCACCGTGGTAAGAGGGATGTTTGGAGACATAATACTGTGCCATGAGCAACCAGACCTGGAGTTTGCATTGGATATTGACTTTCATGGCAGAAACGTTGCGTGTTAGGAGCTGGCTGCAACACGACATTGCTCTGATGAAGCCAGAAGTGAGTGGCTGATGTAGAAGGGAAACTGAGGCTGCATCAGGGATCAGCATCAGCTCCAGGAGACCTTTCTGTTCTCACCTTTGGTCAGTCAGGACTAATTAAATCATGCAAAAATGCGGAAGAGGAGTATCTGTTCATCTCTCATATGGCCAGAGCCCAGCCTGGTCAGACTCCTGGGTGGCTGCAAGTGCAGGGCCAGCAAGGCGCCAGCCCTACAGCAGAGGCAGGTCCCCACGAGGACACATCTGTGTCTGCACCGGCTCAGAGGCCAGAGCACCACCAGCTCTGTTCCCCTGGTGAAGCGTGGTGCTCCGAGGAGCTGTGTGTGGCTTTCCCTGGAGAAGGCCCGCTGGCTGGTCCCAATGACTCGCTGGAGCAGATAATGGTGTCTGGAAAGGCAGCTGTTATCTCTCGTGCCGTCTGGACGCCGGGGCTCCTTTCCTGTCTGGCCGGAGCACAGCCCTGCTCCTCCAGGCCGCGCTCGGCACTGTCTGCTCATAGCCACTGAGAGCCAGATGCTGATCCCCGTCCCACAGACCCCTCACACAAAACTGCAGCCACCTTTCCTTTTTTTTTTCTCTTCTTCTTTTTTTTTTTTTTTTTTTTTTTTTTCCCAAATACATATTTTTGAAAGCAAAGAGGCATAAATTCACTCTTGTAATACGTGTCAAGTGAAGAAAATCTGTGTTACAATGCATGCTTTCTACATGAGAGATGGAAATAGCTTTGATATGAGGTGAAAGCATCAATGGGGAAGATCAGTGCCCCTCCCAGCCTCCCTTTCCACAGCAATGCCAAGGGCAGACCCACACGGACCCTGCACACTTGTCCTCAGAGAACAGCAAGAGGACATTTTTGTTGCTGAGAAGGTGCCCAATGTTGTGTCCTGAAATGGTTTCAACCTGCTTAGTGTGTACACCAAGCAAAAAGGTAGAGGCTTTTCTCCTCTCTCTTTTCTGAAACACTACAGTGTTCTGGGAAAATACACCTTGGAAGTGCCTTGCAGGGGCCGACGTTTCCTTCAGCAGACTGCAGCACCAACAACTATAGTAGAAGCCTCCAGCAAGCAGTTTGAGCACAGAGCCTGCAGGATTTGTTTTGTACTTCAAAATGTAGATGCATGGCCACTGACAAGTGGTCTGAGCTCCCTATATACAACTGACCACGTTGAGAGGTGCCTTGACCTGCTCCAGTGAATGACAAAATCCTGGCCGTGACTGAAGTCAGTAGGTTAGCCGTGGGCTTCTGAATGATTGGGATGCCAGTACAGCAGTGCTCATAGTGCACGTTGCTCATGGCACATGGGAGACCAGCAGCAAAGGACAGGCATATGGGAGTCGTGCACACTGCTGAAATATTCACCACCGAATACAACTGTCTACTCAGAGATACTGTCATCTGCACCATTTGGCAATGCTCACAGCCACTGTCAGCACTCCTTCCTTTTTGTTATTATTTGCTTTGGGACTTTATTCTTGTAACGCTGCTCTGTACAGAAATCTCCTTAATCCGTTTCAGGCGGGCAATGGGTACCAGCACCCTCTCCTATCGCTCAGCTGTGCTAGTTGAGGATTACAAATGAGGGCCATCTGTAGTCCCTACTATTTGTGGAGATGAAAAGGAGCTTAACTTAATGTACTTTGGCAGAGTAACAGGGAAGCATCAATCACGGGGTGACATGTTAGTTCATATGCACCAATAGGCTCATGTTTGTAGCTGAACACATTAAGTGGATCTGTTTCTTTAAAGACGAGTCCATCACTTACAGACAGGCATTCAGAGCTCTAGCATACAGGACACTTTTAAGAGATACTTGATAAAGAGCTTGAAAATGTGAGTAGTGACATGAAGCTAAACTCTGGCTCATTTTCTTCAGATTCCCTATTAATATGAGCCTCATAAAGTTGAAATTGGGGTCACTTGGACAGATATTTTAGCTAAAACAGATGGAGTTGTGGTGGCTGCTCCTAAAGAAGCAACTTTTACCATAAGTTACCACACAGTCTCTGGGATAAATATATTTTCCTGTACTACATCATTTGGGATTGTGTGGTAATTGCTGGACCAATGCTGATTTCTTAATAGCAACCATTCTAATCATTTCCATTAAAAACTATTCTGAGATAGTTCATTCCAGTGGAAAAAAAAGAGTATTTCCCTCACAGATGACAAAATCAAACAGTTTCTTAATTTATTACAAGAGCATAAAAATTGGGCATCCTCTGAATTACTGTTTTCCCCATGTAACAAAATATTCTGCATGAAGAGGGATTATTAGACCCCCTGAACTTCCCTTGTATGTAGAGCACAGCTGTGCGAACAATTCACAATGAATAATTTATTGGATGAAGTTCAGCACTTTTTTGACTTGTGAACTGTTCAGGAGCGGTTCGGGACTTCGTTGTTATTGATTATTATGTGGAGTGATTCGAAAATTTCCACGACAATTCCATCTTCAATTGATTCAAGAAAAAATTCCTTTCCATTACTGTAAGTTCAAAATTGATTTTGCGTTAGGCCAGCAGCACACACCAGGTCAGGTGACTTCTGTCCCTTGAATTGATGAGATGTAAAATTTGATATTAGATATACAATTTCAGAACACGAAATGCATGTTTTTGTTGAAAAGGATAGCTTATAGACTTGACATGTGTAGAAATTAATTAACTGAGGAGCAAATTGCTACTCGTTATCACTACTTGTAGCCACGTTGATTGGCCCACAGACCAACCAGGACTGGGCCCCCCTCTAGCAGAGGCAAAGAGGAGGTGGTGGGAAGGCCATTTCCCAAAGAGCTTACAGCAGAAACCAGGACCACCGGTGAGGAGGTGAGGAGGGAATGATAGCAGGAAACATTATGTTAGGTCCACGCTATTGTGTTTTTGAAAGGTGGTAACATAAGAGGGGGATAAGTTATAAAGAGAGAAAAACAAAAGAAGAAAAGGCATAGCGGAGGCGGGGGCATGGGGTAAGAGGACCAGATGTGGAGAGAAGCTAAGGTAAAGAGGTCACGATGAACAGGGAAGGGTGATTTCTCTCTTTCCACCTAAGCATCAGCCATTACTTGCCAAACGTGAACATGTCATGGGAACTGCCTCTTTAGAAGTTGTTTTCAGCTGGGGATCAGGAAAGGGAAAACCCAAAAGCGCTGAGCGCTGCCAGGAGTAGCCTGGGCAGGTGCTGCGGGAAGTGCCCCACAGCTCTGCTAATGCATCTCATGCATGATCCAGAAAGCCCCTGCCTTCATTACTCTTGCCGTTCCTTGAGCGAGGCATGCTATTCGTGCTGAGTAGTGCCAAGTTCTGCAATGAGAAAAAGATGTAGGCTAGCCCAGAGAACTCGAGCTTGCTTTGGTTTAAGGCAGAAATGAAAGGAGTCACATTTGTGATTGAAACACAGTCAGGTCTTGATCACCTGGGAGCAGCGCATCCAGGTTGCGGATTAGCTGTGCCCTGGTAAAAATATTCCCAGCCATCCTTTTTATTTTTTCTTTTCTCTTGATGTTCATTCTTCATCCTAACTTCATTTTTCAGAGTTAAATATACAGAATATGTTCTTACAGCCCAATTTACATATGTTCTGTATTAGTTTTTTGAGAAAAACACCGAGAGATGACTGGACATGGAAAAAATGCAGATGACTTCAGTGGACAGTACCAGTGACTTCTTCCTTGGTGCATATGGAGGCAAAGGCAAGATGTAAACTACAACTGACTTCTATTAGCTGGCTGAAAACCAGTGTGAGCACTTATTAGCCTTCCACACGCACAACTGTCAGCTAAGAAATCACTTCTCATTGAGGCAGGCTTGCAGCGCTGTGACTTCCGAGCCCACCGTAGGAGGATCAGGGGATGCACTCACAGCTCATTTCTCTGTGGTTTCCTTCCCGAAGTCCTGTCGCAACGGGCATGCAGTACAAAGCAGGCGATCGCAAACCTGCATCTGGTGGGCCCCAGGGAGGTGGTGGTGGTGCACTTTGAAACCACTGATGGCAAATAACTGCGGGGAAACCTCGCCAGCTGCGCGAGCGGCAGTGGTAGCAGGCATCACGTTGCTCTCACCGGGATGCTGAGTCAGGACAAGTGGCACAGCAGGAATCAAAAGGACATAACCAGGTCCCTGTCCTCACATCCGGACTCACATGTGGAGCCCTGGTAAGGGCTAAGGGTGGGTGGCGTGGGGCGGCCTACCAAGGGCCAGCCTAGCTGTCAGCATCAGAAAGCCAGCCAAAAACAGCAGGCTGTGGAAAGGGTTGGAAAAGGAGGCTCATCTTTAGCTGACTGTCTGTTTTCAAGACAAAACCAAACTGTTTTAAACTATCTGAATCACAGTATTTAACAGAAAGGGAATATGGATATTAATAAGGCACCAGAATCAGACTCTAGCCTTTGTAGCAAGGATACATTTTCCAGGTGTAATAATGCAAAACCAATCAGAAATCTACTTAAAAATGTGAAACCTGATAAAAGGAAGAAGCAGCTGTAGGTCTTGGTAACACAGGCAAAAATATTAAAATTGTTGCAGTGGAACATGTCATTTAATGGCCCATCAAAACATTACCATTTCTGCCTTTTAAAAAGGGATGCTGCATTGTTTCTGAAGGAGATCTGGAAACCCTCATTGAGTTGGACTGGGATTTAATATTGGAGCTAATGCCACTTCTTGGAGCACAGTGCAGCCACTGCAGTGAAAAGCTGTTGGTTACAAAAGGAGAAGGTGGTCTGACTGCTGCATGAAGGTGTGACCATGCGCTATACACTTTCTTTATAGATACTAAAAAAAAAAACTACCCTGCTTTGACCCACGACCAGTCTTGCAGGGTTGTCCTTCATTAATATTGCGGTAATGAATAATATGATTGATATTATGTGGCCTCAAAAAATACAGAGTAATGCTGTGCAACTCACTTTCCTTTGAGTGAAAGCAAATGCTCAGTGTTTTGGTGACTCTCTAGCCCTTCTCATTATGCCAGGCCCTGTGCTGGCCCCAGGAGCTGAGTTGTAAGGATGGAGCTCTTTTTGGACTCTTCCCCACGTCACTAATTCGGATCAGTTCTACAATGAAGAAATCTACGTGTGAGTAAGATTTGCAGGAGCTGGGATAGCTGCCATATCTTGTTCCAGAACAGGTCTGAGCAACACAGCTGAATGACCACACTTATTGCTCTTTTGAGTCTGAAATATTAGTCTTGATCCCTTCTGCTAAGTCTTGAAATGATATGATTTACCCAGCACAAGCCATGGTTGTCAGTTACCTGCAGTTCAGCTGATGTATGGTATCTAAGTCATGTTCCTCCTGATGTATCCGGACTCTCAACGATGGAGACTTTCAGCCCAATGGAAGATTTGGTGCCTGATCCAGCAACATTTTTTCGAGACTATCTGTCTTGAACGAGATAGGATTTTGAGACGGAGAGAGCAAAAACACGAAAGGAAGGAGAACAGTGAAAAGAGCAAGATGGCATAAGGAAAACAGCCTATGAGGAAACAAGAAAATATATTTAAGTCAAAGGAAAATCTTGGCACAAGGACAAATGGACATTAATGGGTCATGAAAAATGTAGTCTGGAAATAGGAAGAAGGAAAATTAAAACAGCAGAGAGATGAGTTAGTCTTTTGTAGGAATAACAGGAGCAAATAACCTATGGAGTTTTAGGAAGGAATTTATGAAAGGGATGACTTAGTGCAATTAGTGCAATTTCCTGTGATACTGGGAGACTAGACTGGTGACCCAGGAGTCCCTTTTCAGGAGGCTGACGCTTTATGAATGGAGCTTGATGACAAGAAGGAAATAAGAGGAGACAGTTTTAGAAGTAGGTAGTGGATATTGTTCTCACAATCATAAGGAAACATTTGGGCCTGTTGAGGGCTATCTGATTTTCACTGTACATTCAAAATGCAGTGATCAAAAGAGTTAACAACTGATTTCTGTTATTTTTTCAGATGTCTGTTCCTTTACCAGTGAAAGGTGCTGTACCATACAGTACATGCCTTCAGAGGCTGGCCGTGCTCATGGCAGCAGAGGGGTTAACCTCTACATCCTCCTCCCCAATTAACTCACACCTGAAGTGAAAGCACAGCTTAGAGTGCAGCCTGCAAAGAGTCCAATACAAAGCCTCAGAAGCACACAGAGATGCCTAAGACTGTAACACAGACCGGGTCACATCGCAGCAGATGTTCCCTAGCAAGGTCCCTGAGGAAGCTTGCAGTGTGGTGCTGTGTGTCCCGGTGTTGCATGTCCACAAGAGGAACCAAATATGAATTTCAGCCATGCAAGTCTCAGACCTCATCAGAAATGCTCGGTATTATTTGTTTCCCAGCTTTCCCGATGTTGTCCAGTTGCACACAATTGTCATCTGTAATGTTGTGTCTCTCCATTCCCACCCTTGTCTTCTTGGTTTGTGTCCCCCTTCTTGACAGCAAAAGCTGCACTTAAAATTCAAGGGAATAAGTGTCTCTAGGTGGGAGGCTGCTGAACATATTTGAAATTTACTTCTCATCATTTTTTCTTAATGGAAACAAGAAGACGGCTTCCCCAGACACTGGGAAAAATCAGACTTGTCAGTTTGACTTCACTGAAGGGGGAAAGACTCTGAAACTCCTTTAAGGAATCAAATAGGGAACACTTGGAAAAGCAGAGCTTGATTAAAGACAGCTAACATCAATTCAGGGAAAGGAGATCATGCCTAACTAATTTGTTGGAATTCTTTGAGGAAATTACTGCCCTGGTAAGGAAGGGGAAAGGATATTATAGACTCCGTTTTTCAGAAAGCATTTGACAACATTCTCCACTGTTGGTTAAAATGTCTAAGGTCTGAAGTCATGGAATAGAGGGACAATGAGCATATTGGACTAAAAACTGGCAAAAGAGGAGGAAAGAAAGGGTAACTATGAATGGGAGCCTTTCATTTTAAAGAGGGGGATGTAAGAGGGATCAGGGAAGAAACCACATTTGGAGTTTGAAAACAAGTTTTCCCAAGGTTACTGAAGACACTCCTGAACCTTGGGAAATACAATTAATAATGAGGAGCCATGCAGACAGATGGCGAAAGGAATGGTTTGTGTTACCACGGTATCTTGGAGAGCAGATAGAAAGGGGAAGGCTTTCCTGAATGCTCTGCTAAAACATATCTGTCACAGTCTGAGTGATAATACGTGTTAAATTCCACAGACACAGAAAAAGACATAGAATTTCACACTGCAAAAACTAAAGGTGGGCCACCTTTCCCTTCTTCATGTTAATGATTACTTCCATGCACTTAAGCCTTTTTTTTTTTTTTTTTTTTTTTTTTTTGTGAATGATCTTATCACATGCAATTGCACACAAATGTTCTTACTTAGGCTCTTCTTGTGATTTCACTCAGGTTAGTCTTATCTCATTAAACAGCACAGGAAAAATAGCTCTGCTTTGAATCTTTGCTTTGGAAAAAAAATACTGCTGCTGCTTCACACTAAGGGCTTGTCTACAGTCGTGTAAACTGAAGCATGTGTTGAAACACATTTTAACCAGTAGACGTGATAACCCTGTCCCACGCAATGTAAGCTAAATCACAAAAACCTGCTGTCGTTCCTGAATCGCATTACAAGCCTAGGCTGACGTTGTGGTACCAGCCAGGGAGCAGGCTGATGCCTCTGCCCCTGGGGTGCTGAGCTGCGGGCATCCACGCTGGTGGGGGTCAGCAATGTCTCGGCAGAGTCCTGCAGCCCTGTCATCATGCAAGAGGCCACCAGAGAGGGGCAGTCCTGCTCGGTGCACCTCAGCCCCGGCCAGCAGCTGGCAGCCCTGCCCTTGGCTCTGTGCACAACCAACCACAGGTGGTAAGGCTTGCAGAGCAGCCTCCTTCACCTGGATTTTCCTCTAAAGTGCATTTGATGTGGGTGTATGGTCCCTGCAGTGTGTATAGCCTTCTCCACGGGAGAGGGAAGGCATGAGGACTCCCATGTCTTAAGCCACCATGCAGTTCGCTGGAAGACACCTGCCAGGTTTCTTAGACACTCAATTCCTTCCTTTCCAGGATGGGTCACCCCATCTGATCCTCTGCCCAAGAAAAACCAAGCTGTTACCTGTGTTAGCTGTTGGGTATGGTCCTTTGGGCATGTTTTCCCTAGACCATTTGAAAGCCATTCTTTCATGTACTGCCACCCTTGCTGTTGGGATATTATGGGCAGGAGCACTTCACTCTCCTGATTACACCATGCTTGGAAAGGAAGCAATAACTTAAGTGGTGTGATTATGAGATGGCTTTAACGTACGTGGCAGAACATACCTTCTATCAGGGAGAGTGTTAAGCTAGGACACTTTGTCATACACAGAGAATTTATCAGCGATAGAGCCTCATGAGCGTTCATTTTTCTCTGCAAGTTGATTTAGTGTGAACTGACATGTCTTTCTCTGTTTCCCTTCTTTCCACTTTGACATACAAAAGACATTAGTGAATTTTGCTTTGGTTTGTTTGTTCGTTTGTTTGTTTATGTACTTAACCAAAGAAAAGGGACAGAATATGCAACAAATGGCATCGTATCAGGAAAATGCATGGTTTTATCAGTGTGTCTTGCTGCTTGTCTTCTTGATTGGTCATCTTTCCATTGACTGCTGCTTTTCCTTGACTGTGTCTATCTAGTGGTATTTATATACCTCTAGCATGGAATTTGCCACTAGAATAAGTTTAATGTATTGCTCTACTTTTCCCCTCCTTCCCTGACTCTGTTTCTCACTTGCATGAAGTATTAAACACCCTTGACATCTGGTTCTCACTCTAGTGGCTGGTGGTGACTTCTGACAATTCTGTATTGTTTGCATTTACTCATCTCCAGAAATACTCCTTTCCTTCTTCCCTCTGATCTGAGGCATCATGGATTTCAGCAAACTTCCATCTATCCCTTCTGTCCTGTACATGGAACAAGACTGTTTTCCTCAGTCACTCAGAGCAAAAATAGTAGAAGTCAGAGATGTGACCTTTGTGGACACCATACATCAGAATATATATATATATATATTTTTTTTTTTTTTCACATACTGTGTATCTCTCAACGTTAGTTCCCTTATGAGCCAGAAAAGTACACAATGTAGGAAAAAAAATGTATATGATTTAGTAATATCTGCAAGCAGAAATCACAGTGATATATTTTAACTCAGTGTCCTTTGCTGCTAGGACAAAGACTGGACTACAGAAATTCTGAACATTAAGCCTGTAACCTTTGGATCACCATCTCGTTTCAGCCTTTCCTATATATATTCATTTTCTTCTGATGCTTTTTGGCAGACTTTGCAGTATTTTCCCCTCAGATGATACTGGGAATCAAAGCATTGTATGGGGAGGGGGAAAACCCTTTCAAAGACAATTCTAATCTATTCTAAGCAGATCTCCCTAAACTAGTTCTTGTTAATTTCTGGTTTGTCAAAAGGTCTCTTCTCCATGCCTTTGGCCTGATTATTAATAGACACGATAACAAATTTATAATCCCACTCTCATTACTTTTTCTTTCTGGCAAGGGAAGGGGAGAAGGTTGCGCATTTTGAACATTAACTGTTGTTCCTCCTCTTATCAGGTTAATTGGGCTGTGGTAATGTCTGACTGGATATCCTGCCTGGAGGTGATTTAAAAATGACAAATGTCATGGGTTTTTGTTTTGTTTTGTTTTGTTTTCTACTTAATTCTGGAATGTCAGCCTTCCCATATAAATTATGTTGGTTGCTCTTGTCTCGATGACATAGGTATTTATTTAAAATGTACTCTAGGATAAATACCTACAGAGCTGTCAGGAGCAAGGACTACGTGACTTCACAACAAAGAAAATAATCTCCGATGAGCCTTATCGCTCTGGCCCCGTAAAAGCTCGTTGGTAGCCAGCCAGGTTTAAAGATGTCACCATCATGCTTGCTACTTCCACTTAGCTCTGCAGAGCTCTGCCTGGCATCTTTTCAAAACAAATCTTGGAAAGCGCACAGAGAAATGCTTTCTTTCTGGAGCCCTCTAGGTCCTCCTAACTACATAGTGGCTGCCAACTGCTGCTAACAGGGCTCTTGCTCTTTTATTTTTTTCCTTTTTTTAACTCATTTTAAGTATCAGTTTCCTCACCCATGAGGACCTACCTCTGCCCATCCCAGGTACCATCCTCTGCCCTTGTGGTGGGAGGCAACACAGGGAAGAGGGGGCTTTGGGACAGGGGCAGCAAAAAAGGTTCCCACGCTTCAGGGCTCCCAGTGAGGAGTAGCGCCCATGGTGTTGACAACCCATAAAACTCGAAGTCCTTGAGCCAAACAAATTGATAAGGAGCAAACATGGTGAGACTAAACACAAAAGAAGGAGCAGTGGCTGAAGAGGTGAAAAGGCCGCTTTTCTAACGAGGGTGTCACGAGGAAGGAAAGAATTTTCAATGTGGGACAAGTCAGATTGCCTCTTCTTCGGCAACGGAGCTCCATAATTCTTGTCTGAGGTTTGGAGATGGACCTGCTCTTATTTTGCTTTACAGAAAGTAAATCAGGAGAAAATTATTGCAGTGACTTAGAGGTCAGCAGGAGATCACGTATTTATATTTTGCTGAGAACAGCAAAGGAAACTGCATTGTGCTGGGTCAAGCACGGCAATTCTTGGCACTGTCAGGACACCTCATGGTATTTCAGCTCTTGTGGATGTGTCCCATTCACTATTTTGCTTGTATTCAATAAACTATTGTTAATACTGTCCAAATAAATTCATGAAGATTTGGATGCAGTGTAGTTTTAGATAGATACAGAGCATTCCCTTTTTTCACCGGGGAGTCTGAGACCTCTTTGTTACGATTCGGAGAATTAAAGCCTCACAGTATTTCCCAGTTATACCTGGAGGAATTATTTCCCATAAGCTGAGGGAGCCGAAAGATGGATGGACCTTCCTGATGCTGCGGCTGGGATAATGGACCCAGTGACTCGGCAGCTGGGGCTGCCACAAGGGTTTCCTTGTTCTCTTGCCCATGGGCTTTCGGGAGGCGACTGGCCCTGGTAGCAGCCACCCTCTGATGCGCCCTGAGAGGTGCAGGGGGTACTGGGGAGCACCGGCCGAAGCCTGGAAAAGGGATCTCGGGAGGAACAGGGGAGAATAACAAAATGGTAGGAGCTGCTGTGTTTTGTGAGTTGTTTTAAATAAAGGATCCATTTTAATCCTACTGGCCTCTTGCCTGCCTGCTTCATTCAAAATAAAACATGCTCTCCAGAAAATGGTTTTACATAGCCCAGCCAAGTTTCTGGTAGAGCACAGACCCCAGACATCCATAATTCATGAGCAAGGAAGGGTGTGGATACTTTGTGGGAACTGGACCCTCTGTGAACAAGATCATTTTCATTTGCTGATTATGTCGTGTAAACAATATGCTTTTAGGATTCAGAGGAACAGAACTGCGCATCTAGCAAAGTCAAACTGTTGATTCACATGCTGGAATGAAATTAAGTTAACCTGAAGCCTTCAAGTTAACAATAAAGCATTAAAAGGAGGAGCATTTTGTCCTTCAAATTTTACTTTACCAAGTTTTAATTTCTGCTACATATCTTTTAGCCATTGAACAACACAGATGCTGTTCAGTCTGCAAAATACTTGCACTCTTCATTATCATGGCTTAGATTTGTAATGCCATGGCAAGGTTTGAGTGTTTGAAGACATTCAGAATGTTTACATTTGGGAAGTGACAGTAAGTAAATTGAAATGTCTCACCAATTTTGTTTGGCAGAATGGTATAGTGAAAAGGACGTGGTGAATAGTCATTGGTTTTCATCATTCTTATGGGTTTTGATTCTTGATGTTAAAATCTTTCCCCTAAGATACATACACATAAAATATATGTCACTGCATGTAGTTTATTCTCAACACTATAACTGATTTCCAAATATGTTTATCAATTGTGCTGTATTTACTCTTTCAAAGCACTAGGTATGAGATTCACAGAAGCACTTGAATACGAAAATTTTACCCTAAAACCATCATCCTCAAAACCCATTTCTCAGCTCTCCCCTAAACCTAAAGATGGGAACATCTGTGCCCACTGAAATTCTTTCCCTCACGTTTCTCCTGCTGTTCTCAGCGGGTGCCTCTGACGTGTGTGACCAAAGGAGGGGATGTGTCCCCAAAACCCTTCTCCCATGAGGTGGAAGGCCTTATCCTGGCCACACCAACTCACCCTTGCAGAGCTCACCCTGCATGTCCTGCTTCAGGCTATATGACCTGGTGTCTTGATCACCTTGGCAATACTGGTGCCATGCAGATGACCCCATGATTTTTGGGGAATATCACAGCACAAATCAAAAGAAGACATCTGAGAGACAGCAATCTATGACATTTCAGAGGCATCATATTTGTACACCATGTTTCTTAATGTCTGTATAATGAGTGATAAATAATAAATATAGAAGCAGCTTCATTTTATACTTGAGGGTATTATACTTCGCCTAATAGAGCCAGGTCTTTCTACAGCGGTGATTTTATTAGGCATTTGAGAGCACCCTTAAATCTCTCTAGCTGTATACCAGTACAAGGATTTACACCAAGAAACACCCAATGTCTCACTTGAACCTGCCTTACTGAATATGAATGCCAAACCCACTGGTTGGCTCACATCCATAGGCAGTTTCTGGTTATAAGCAAATCCTCTACTTGTATAAGAAACCCTGACAGACTGTCAGTATTGCCTATGGAGAGGCCATCACAGCAGTGCTTAGACCCAAGGGTGTGGTTTTATGGTCACTGTTGTCCAGCCTGAGCTGCTGAGGTGACTGCAGGTGCTGCCAGAGGGGTGGTCCCTCACCCAGGGAGCAGGGACACGGGTGCATCAGCATGGCCCTGTGCTGCCCTAAGGGGGTTGAAAGCCTCCATCCTTAGGGCTCAGCACTTTACTTTCCAGAAACTGTGTCCAGACAGAGAGAAACCAGCCTTCACACCTTACTGAAATGTATGAAAAGTAATATCGGACTCAATTCCTTCCTGAGGCTTGATAGAGAGAAGCTAAAAGTGTTTTGTGTGCTACAAGGTTTAATCTGAATAAACACAGGGATGGAAAGAGACCACAGCAAGCTGTAAATGTTGTTGGACTTCTACATATTTAGCTTCCCTGATAGCCATCCACCCATGGGGATACTGGGAAGAATTTTGTTTAGATTTTAGCAACACTCATGAGTGCTTTTCTTAGGAAAATGCCCCAGATCAGACCAAGGCTCCACCTGAGGCACAGTCCTTGAGGTGATCATATGGGACATAGCTGGCACAGGCGGATGGAGGAGCATGGTCATGGAGGTGGTATCTCCTGTGCTGTGGAGGAGACCAGCTCAGGGTACATGGTAAGATGCACTCATTGCTGCAGGGAACCTGCTTCTTACAGCAAGAGGTTTATGCTTTTTCCTACGGCATTAGAGGGATCCCTTCCTCTCTGGTGGTAGGACATCCGTTGAGCCATAAAAGCTGCGTGAACAAAGAGTATTGGAGCACTCAGAAAAATGCAATTTTAGAGATAAAAATATGGAAAAGAATTGGATGAGGACAAGCACAACCATGTATGAAAGGCGGATTATTTATACAACAGGCATTAGGAGCTCTCTGGCTGGGAGCTAAGGAGATTACAACCACATGAGAAGGCAAACCTACTCCTGTAAGAGCCAACAGCCATTTATTCAAACAGAATAAGAAAATTAGCTTCAGGTCTCTCCAGTCGGAAGCCATTGTATTCACCAGAAAACTCCTGAGCGAGGAAGATAAATTGAAACAGAAAAGAGAGCAAGGGGAAAAAAAAAACCTATACCTTGCACAGACATGCACATCAAGCAGGGGCAGAAGTGGTGATTTAAATCATGCTTGATGCCTGCAGTGCCTTATTACACTCCAGCTAATGGGGAAATGAGGAGAGATGGAAATAAGGTGCCCAATTCATTGGCCCAGCTGCAAGGAAAGGACTGCCCCACCTGAGGGAACAGGAAATTCGATTTTAAGACCGCACTGGGGATCATTCAGCTGGTTTTAACCCCACTCCTCTGGGTATTTAAACTGCTCCTAGGCTGGACATTAAACCTTATATGGGAAAGGCAAATCTCGAGTTTTCAGGTGGTAGACAAGAAGCGTCTGAATTTTCACAAGATAGGGATATAGGTTGTACCTGGATGTGTGTATGCTGGCAGCAGCACTAAATACGCCTGCACAAATGGGGGAATTGTGTGGAGTGACCTTTTTTTGCATTCAGAAGTGTGAAATTTCCAGCTTGCCTCAGTGAGAGTGTGTTTGTAAGCATATGGCAGAGGTCTGGGACCCAAAGCTGTGCATGACATAGTGTACGGGGTCATCAGGAGAAAGCTGGCTCGCAACCCTGACGCTTCGGCCTGACCTGGAGCCAACTTGGCCCTCGTGAAGCTCAGGATATCGTGAACATCCCAGCCCCTTGTGAGCACTGAGGCCAGAAAGACAGGTGGGAAGGAGCCAGGATGCTTGGGTCTGACCTCTCACTTTCAAAACTTATTTCAGGCCTGGCCTCTCCATCTCTCTCTTTCACAGCTCAAATCCCCAAACTCCCTGCTCCATATTTACTTTTTCCTTGGCAAAACCATGATGAAATTAGTGGAAGTTTTGACTGAGGAGAAGCAAATTTATACACTGGGACTCAGCCACCTGAGGATATGTATGTGCTGGGGCTGGAAGGGGGAATAGGGGACAAAAGGATCACCAGCAGCTTAGGTGGCTTGGCCCAGAGGATGGAGATGCACTTGGTCACCACCCCCCATGCAAAAGTGGTGGCTCTAGGGCCAGCCCCCTTCCCAAAGCCACTTGCTGACCTTACCCTGCCCCATAGCATCATGGGCTGTGGCACCCCACATTTTGGGGGTGATCCTAGCTTAAAAACCCCACTGAAACCTTTGTGGCACAGTAGGCATATCCTGCTGAAACTGGAAGGAGAAAGAGAGAAGCTCTTTTATTTCTAAGTTTAAATACAAGCCATGTTTCCTCAGGCCAGCCATGGTTGGTGAAGCAAACAGAAGACATTTAAAGGCTGAAATGCTACATGCAACTGAAATCTGTGTTTTCTCAGCCTGGGAGCTAAGAGGTGTGTAAAAAGTGATGAAGAAAAGCACGTTCATCCACACCGTTCAGGCATCTACATGTGTGATGTTTCTGAAGGGGTTCGCACCTCCACTGGAAAATGCTCGGGGATCGGCAATCTGCAGTGAGCTAAATGAAACCTCTGCCTTTGTTAGTGTGAGGTTGTGCTGCTCGGGCCTGGGTATAAGAAGTGCTTTGTGCATTGAAGTGCGCTCAGGCCAGTCAACAGATCCCAACATTTGCAGTATCGTGGCAACCAGTGTATCACTTGCATCAACCTGTACGGCACTCTGCTGGGTCCCAATACACAAACCTCACACAAATATTTCAACATGTTTGGAGCCAAACTCTAGTCAATATATGAAGTCATTTCACCACAGCTTTTAGCCCAGTAGGAAAAAATTCCCTACAAACTTATTTTTGGAGGTTAAAAATAGCATTTGTGTATGTGTGTGCGAGGTTAGTAAAAACAGAAATGAGAAAGACAGAAGCTAGGGTATGCGCCTTCAGCATTTCTGGGCCACCTGGAGCTGGCCCCTGGCTGGGGGGGTTGCCTTCCCTTTTCTTTGGACAAGCACCCTTTGTCTGGAGGGACCAGGTTGGGGATGGAGAGCAGAGGGCTTGTCCCACCAGCCCCCAGCTGCACCCCTGTTCTCTCCATGGGAACAAGGCAGAGATGGACCACTGTGGAGAAGTACCAAGGGTCCCTAAAGAGAAGCAAAAGTGAGGAAAGGATTGCAGGGTCCACAGTGGAGTGGTGGCTATGGGACATCCCAATGTACAGGCTCCCTGGGGCAGGAGAAGAAGCAGATGCCTCCACCTTGGCCCTGCCCGTTGCACCTGGAGGTGGCCAGGGCCATCCCCTGGGTCCACCGCCAGCAAACATCTTCCTGTGGGAATAGCACGGGGGCCTCCAGGCCATAAATTTCCTGCAGGAAGATTGCACTTTTTGGCAGCCCACTTTTTTGATGTTGCACCTCTCCCACAGCACTCTGCTTTCACTTACTGCAAGCAGCGTGTGATGTGGATTTTCATCCAGCGCTGCTTTGCTCGGGCTTGGAGCCGTGCAGCGCCAGATGCTGCCCGTGGGCCCTCACATCTGGCAGAGGCACAGCGGCCAGCTCTGTGGAGGCTGCTCTCCCGCAGACGCACTCAAGTTCTTGCAGGGTGTGAAACCGTTCTTAAGGACAAGATTACCTTATGAGCCACCTCCTGATCCCATCTGCAATCCCCCAGCCCTCGGTATGACAATTGCTCTGCTTGCTCACGGTGAAAATTATGCTGGGTAATATTGCTGTGCTTATCCTTGCCTTTAATATGATGGCTGTCTGTGTGTGTGATTGCATCCCCAAGTGTTCCTCTGATCTCAGGGGTCTGCAAATGTTTAAGTTAACAATGAAAATAAAATATTTTCCTTATCAAAAGCTTGCCTTTCTCATGAACTGCTCTGGTGTGTCAAAGGGAGACATGGAAATCCTCGCTTTCTCTGGTTTCTGTCTGGTTTTCACCCTACTCTTTCTGCCAGCCCCCCTTTCCCCTGCTCCCCCCCTCCCTGACTGCCTGTCCTCACTTCAGCCTCTCGCCTCTCCCCCAGCCTCACGCTTCCTTCTCAGAGGAGGAGGGAAGCCTGGGGAAGGAGATGTCCTGGCTCCCACACCAAGCTGATCCATAATCAGCCTCCATTGTACCACAGTTGTGCAGGCCCCCCAGGCACGTACCACAGCTTTTCTCCAAACACATGGGCAGCAGGACTGTCCAGCCTTAACTGCAGTACAGGCTGGGGACAAAGAGAAAGAGCAGTGTCCCCATGCCATCTTCCCCTATTAACACCCAGGACTGCTGTGCCAGCTCTGTGGCCAAAATCTTTCTCCCTCAGAAGGTAAGAGAAGGCTGGAAAGGTACCATTTTTAATGATAAGATATACTTTTTTTATTTGTCTTTCAGAGTCCATTTTGTGAAGGCCAATCTGTTGTGTTCCACAGAAAAATGAGAAGGACCCTCAGCCATAAGAAGATCTATTAGATATGCTTAGATTTCTAGGCTCCACTTCAAGTTATCAGTGTGTAACCACAACATATTTCAGTTATGCTGCTGTATGAACCATAAGTGCATTCATTCATCCCGCTAGATAAAAGGCAGAACTAAGGGACTGCTGTTGGCTTTCATCAAAAGTAGGTAAAGGTGCTGCTGAGATGCAGTTCAGGCAGGAAATACAGCACTGGTGGGAGAGTAAATTGCTTATAATGAGTGTGATCAGTGGAAAGGGGCCACTGCACAACGGGTAGAAGGATTTGTGTCTCACCTAGAGCAAAACGAAGTGTGTGAATTTTAATTTTGTGATTTAAATGCAGAGGGAATTAATCTACTCTAGAAGCAATAAGCCCAACCCTCCAGGCCTCTTCATCATCCCAAAGGTGCCCCCACCTTCTCCTCCACTTACCACAGTACAAAGGGGCCTGTCCTGATCAGACTTGCTCCTCAGGATGTCAAAATGCAGTAGTATTTGTATTCCTGTCAAGTTTATTTCTGCAGTCTGTGAACTCTAGGATCCTGGGAGAGGAGAGTTCAATTTAAAATTGAAAAAAAGTATCTGCTAGCTAAAACCTCTCCTATGTTTTTTGTCCCAATAACATTTGAATAGCATAATTTTACCAGATACATCTCCTTAACTCCACTCATACAAATAGATACTCCAGCAAAAAGACATTAAATTCCCCTACAGTTACCCTCATTTTCCTGATATCCAAAAGGCGTAGCAAACAAGTGAGATTTGGATGCACTTTAAAGATCAAGAGATGGGTAAACATTTGGAAAGTGCCAGAATGGGGTAAAGGTTGAATTCTAGTTTTCTGAAGTAATGTATGAGCTGAGTTCCACTCATTTCCATTGAAACTGGACTCAGAGAATTGAACATCTTCAAGACGAAGTCTGAGGGTTCAGCTGTTCTCATGCATACTTTCTATGAAAACAAGTTTTGGCCTATTCTCTGAAGTCCTTTGAGCATTCAAAAAAATCTTATCTTTTGGTTGTTGCAAGGGAAAGTATAAGGAGTATGTTTTATGTGATGTTTCATCACATTGCCAATATTGTAGCTAATATCTGTTTCTTCAATCTTTAGATATGAACAGAAATGGAACTATGCAGGACATTCGTTCTCTAGTGCTACTGGCACCTTTGTCTGGTGCACTCCAGGCAGATCAAGTGATATCTCATGGTTAAAACAGTGATGAACAGGCTCTGGTCTGGGAGCTGGCTGTACAGAAGGAGATCTGAAGCAGTGCTGCCCTCCACAGTGCCCTGAGCCAGAGCTGCTCCACAATAACCACCACAGTGCTTGTGTGCTTCATCCACCGCCTCTGCTGGGCAGGTTGCACAGCAGCTCTAACTTATAATTCTGGAGGAATATAACACTTCTAGAGTCTCAGCTGCTGAGTGGGTATCTCTCCAAGTGCTAGGAAAATCAATATTTAACGTAGAGGGATGACTCAGATAAAAGAGACTATGGAGAGCTTCTCCTCCTCCTTTCTCTTTCTCAGTCCCTTTATGAACATATAAATTGGGGCAAAAATCATCTAGAAGGTGGTATGTTTACATGGACCGCCTCTGTGCAGAACTGAGGAGCTATGTATTGGCTAGGTGCTGTCTCTCTCCCCCTAGCTCTTGTCTGGCATGCCATGTGCTAACATACTAGCTTCCTTCCACCTTTCTCCCTGGAGGACGTTTTATGTGAGATTTACTATCTCTTTCTAGTTTTGCACTGAGGCTCCCTTTTCCTGAGGAATTTCTGAGGAAATTTGGGGTAACATTGGTGAATTCCGTTAGAGCATTCTTTTCTCCCATGTGGAAATTCTTGGTGTCTCAGCCAGGTCAAGGTTTCTGCAATTTGCTTGCTTCTGATGATCTATTTCTGGCTTTCTCAGAGAGCCTGCAGCTTCCTTCCCTCCCTTACAATGGCAACATGGGCAGCTAACCTTTGGGGAAATACTTATTGTACTTATTGTTCCTTGTGCTGCTGAAGTGGTTTAGTCTCTCTGGTGGTCAATACCACAACCTTAGTCTCGCTGTTGAGACCATCGAGATTGCAAACAGTACTGCAACTCCTTTTCTGTGTCAGTGTCTTTCTAATCTTCCTTGGATATCTCCTTTCTGCTGTAGGCTGTCAGCAGTGAAGGAAATCCCTGCTTCTGCTCATCCAAACCTCCTAGAAGTTTGTGAAAAGGATTGATCCATGAAAGAGTTGATTGATGTTGATTTTTTATGGTCTTTGAAGCTTGACCTTGAATATCTGTGTATGTGTCTCCTGATTATTGCAGCTGACAGTAAAAATATGAAGGAAATGACTCTTCAATATCACATAACAGTGAAGCTTCATCATCTGTGACGCTCCTCCTCAGGAACACAAAATAACTCACAGGATGGCAGCAAAATGCATGCGGGTGCATCGCTGTGTGCTTTTTCAGACATGGTGTGTTGGTCATGACAAAAGCCTGTTTGCAGACAGTAGCCTTACGGGCAGGCAGGAAAACCAGAGCCAGAGCCTCATCTGGTGGAAACTGGCATTGCTCCATTGATACCACCAAAGCTCTGTTGGTTTACACAACCTGAAAAAGACCATGTAGATCCTGGAGAAACTGCAGACTTGCCTTCTAAAGGGGGAGGACTGTGTGTGCCTTCTTGGGGTTTAGCTCATATCTGGAATATCCCTAAATTCCACTCACACAAAACAAATAACTCAGAGCTCATTATTTCTTTAATCAGACACTAAAGTCCCTGTTTATTTAAAGCTCTGCAGAGATAATCGGAACTAATCATCATATGTAATACAAATAAAGGCATTCCTCCCTTAATAGTAGGAGCAGATCTAAGCCAGTTGTTCTTCAACTGAACTCAGCTGGACTAAGAGGGCTTTTCTGTACTTGTAGTGATTGTTATTCTGTCACTAAGGGGATAATGGGAGGAGATATTCTGTTTTACAAGGCAATAATTTGGTTTGCAAGGGAATAAACCATGAGGAAGAAGTCTGAGTCATATATCTCAGTGAGGGGATTGGATTATTCCTGAGGAAGATGAGACATTCATTCTGAGGGAAAAATAGCATTTATATTATCAATAAAAACAAAAGTCATTCCTTCCCATCATGTCATCCTGAGCTCGATGTCTCCTACCCTCATATACATCTCTCTGGGCTTAACCTGTGTATGTTTCCATTCATTAATAAAAACGAGAAATCTCTCCAGTGGCTCTCCCAGTTTCATCCTCTGCACGCCTCTCTGTGGCTGATTTAGCCAAATGTTACACAAAATATGCACAGTCTTTCCTTTCTTTTCCCGTTGTGCTTGTAGCTGTCTTAACCAAGCTGAACTGTCAGCTTCAGTGCTGAGTGGCTCAGAGCACTCGTGCTCCCCAGGGAGCGCTGAGCTGCTCGGGACTCCAGCTAACACTCAAAACTGGTGCAAGGCATTATAGCTATTGGGGGAGGCAAGGAGAAGGTTAGGTTGAACGTAGCCAACATTTTTATAAATAAACATGGCAGAAGCCTGACTGATTTGTTGGTTCAGAGATACACAGAGGGAAAACTGTTTACTGAAGTAAAACTAGAGAGGAATTGAATGCCCATAGGGAACGCTGTCCTTTCCACAAATACTGCATTGCTCACAACGCTGCTGTGCCATTGTGGAAGTGTGATTATTTCAGGTGTAGCACTAGAAAACTGAAACATGTATTTCTTAATAGGTGGAAAGATTTCCTGTCTCAAAGGCAGAAAAAGGCTTTGGAATATGATCTTGTTCTTTGTATTGATACCCTGGGGGTCTTGACTCCCCAGTTCTTCATATATGCATCATGAGCAGAGCATATGGAATATCACCATTCTCAATAGAGCTGACGTTACCTTCACTGACTTAAAGACATAAAAGACTTAAAATATTGCAGGACATTCAATACCTCAGAAGTAAAGACAGGGACATACAGAAAACCATCTACATCTGACTTTGTTAACTGGATTCTCTTTATAATCAATGAAGAGAAAGAGACATGTCCAAATTTATCTCCTCCTAAAGCATGTATCTAATACAGGTCAAATAACTTGCACCGTATCCATTTCTTTCCACTGGCTGTGAAGTGGATCTAAAGCTGTGTCTTCATCAAACGTCATGTGGAGTGGAAGGACCACCCCTGTGGTGCAAAACATCTGACACCAAGAACCTGACATCCACACTATATGCACTTAGGGCTTTTATTTTTGACTAGCTCTAGTCTGCTCCTGTGAACTAAATGCTCATTAGCAGTTGGGGCACATTAGATGCTCCTCCGGAGATCATTTCATGGCTTAGTTTTTATCCAAAATGAATCCATTTTGCACACTGAGAGGACTCCACAATGCAAACAAAGTGTGCAAAGTGCTAGCAATGAGGAGAATCACTTCTGAAGTACTCTCCAGATCCAGCTTAAAACACTGATGTAGTTGCAACCTAAAGTACTTAGCAGTTAGTCCACCAATCAGCAACACAGACATTTACAATTAGGTGACATGAGTTTCATCCTACTTGTGTCCAGCACATTATAAATCATCAATAGCCTCTTCACAGAGAGGAACAGTGATCAAAAGAGTTTCCCTGTATAAATTTCATCTCCTGCACCAAGAACCTTCACTGTAATTTTTCTGCAAAGCAGAACCTAACATCTTCTGAAAGTCAGTGCCCTTTCAGTATTTTGTTTTGGAGAGAGATTCCTGAAGAAAACAGGACTTGCTCCAGAGCTTCGTGTCACCAGCTCTCCTTCATTTCAAGCAGATCGATATGAAATCGCATGAACACCTGGATCCCAGCAGTACAAAGTGCAAAAGGGAATGTCAGCAATGTGTGCTTTTGTAAAAACCAGTAAAAATATTGTGCACATCTCTGGATTACCTAAAACTCATTTTTTTTTGTATACAGTTTGCACTTCTGCACATACATGGGGGCTTACTTATCTGGTGTGCTCAACTTTCCCAACTAGACATGCACATTCTTAGATATCAGCAAGGATAATGCTATATACAGAGAAAAGAGACTCTACTTACAGTTCAGCTCTTCCACAAATTTCTGAGTAAATGACTTATTTTATGTAAAACATCAATTCTCCATAAATTTTCATCTCCAATTTAACACTATTGTAGAGGCGCATATGGAATGACACAATTCACATATGGCTGTACTTTTGTCCATGTAATGGGACACAAGCAGCAAGTAAGCTGTATTAGGCTGTTCAGGCCATTATATATATATACATATATATATCCTATGCTCTATACGTACACACAGAGTGTAACATCAGCTCACATTTCAGCAACAGCCTGGCATACAATTGCTGCTTGATTCCAACTGCCTCTTTATAGCAAGCCTTTCCATAAAGGCTTCCCACTCTGCTTTGCTCATGCTGTTGCAAAGCTGACCCTTAAAATTTGACACAGACATGCAACTGTGGTCCTAAAGTGACCATTTGGCTTTTGGCTGCTGCCATTTCTCCCTCCTTTCCAACAAGCACACTTAACATGTGCGTTGTTTTTCCTAGCTCTCCTTTTGTTACTCCTCAGGAGTCAGCACTTTTGTGCAGAGGCAAATTGTCTGCATCCTTTGCAGGGAGTGTCAATGGGTCACCATCCAAGGAATGGAAGATTTTTTCTTAATATAGGAGGTCTGTGAAGATGATACTGAGAGGATTTGTGCTTCTGAGGTCCTCTTGAGTCACCGTGGCTGCACTGGCATGAGGGAATTAGCCAGAGCCATTTAAAGAGACTATAAAGAGATTCTTTTTCACTTTCTGGCCAACTAGATGTGGCTAGATAAAGTTCTAACTTGAAATAACTTCAACACCTCCCCAGATATTTTGCAGGAAGATGTTAGGTGGGGATCCCAAAGGCAGCCGAAGATGCAAGCCATGAAGGGGCGCAGCGAAAGTGATACCCCTGCCTGCCTAGATGTCTGCCAGCATGCACCTCTTCACCTTTTTAATCTTTCTCCTTTAAATGGCAGCCCTGAAGGCAGCCTGATTGTCAGTGGCACAGGAGGTTTCAGCCTGATTGTCAGTGGCACAGGAGGTTTTTTCAGGAGCACAGCCTCCTGGAGCACAAAGACTCCCTGTTGCTCCAGCAGGAGGAGAACCTGTGAGGAAATGGGACATGGAGGGACCTCAGCACATTTTCCTTCCTTCAGGGCCTCTGCTTGTAGTTTTTTCCATTGTCAGGGCACTCCCTGTCTCCCTTTGCTGCCCTCTGGAGAAATGCTGGGCACCTGCTCTTTCCATCAGCTTCGCAGGGAGCTGCAGGTACTCAACACCTCTCCGCGGTGACTCATGGACATCAATAGGGCTGAGGGCACTTTGCATCTCGCAGCTGGTTTTAGAGGATCAGGCCTGGGGAGAGCCTCTGGGAAAAGCCATGACAAGCTGAAGGACATATGTACTTCTGTGAAAGAAACTAAAATTAATTTTTTTTTTTTTTCCAAAAACTACACGTGCAACTGAGGCTCCAGGGATGTTGAAGCATTAAGGAGCCTGTAGTACTTCCTGAAATTCACACCATCCTGTTGACGTAAAAAAGGTCTCTTGCATGTGAATTTTAAGAGACCTGACCGTGCTCTTCAGAAGGAGAAAACACACAATGCCATAAGTAAACATATAAATCTGTTAGAGGACCTAGAGATTAAGGATTAGGTTCATAAAGCTTTATGTCCCATATTTGGAAAGTGCCAAAAGTTGCTCTTAATGACTTAGGAAAAGGTATGTGCTTTTTCTGTAGCCCTAGCTCTCTTACCCTTGTTAGCAAATGGTTTCATTCTACTCTTGAAAAACTCACAAGCCAAGAAAAGGGGGAAAAAAAGGTGAATGGAATTTAACCAAAAAAATAATAAAAGTCATTCGTGGTTCAAGGGCTCAGCCTAAGCTATATTTATTCAGTTGACATTTTTTCCAAAAAGACCAATGCGTAAATTAATGTGCACATGGGCAAGTCTGAATTATACCCTGGCCATTTATAGTATGCAGGGTTTTATGCGACTTTTTACTCTCTTGTTCAATAAAACAATAAGTAGTTATGCAGCAGCCAGAGGAGCCAGTGATTCATTTACTTCCATGGTTCGCCAAGAACCTTCTTAAGGAAATACACTCACCGATATGTAATGAAAACCTTTTGTACTTTCTGTGGTGCTTCAAGGATTAATCGAGTTTCCAAAGACAAGAGATGAATGAGATACAGTAGCAAGCGCGGCAGAGGCCGGGGTTGGCCTGGAGGTGACCAGATGCAACTCAGCCTTCTCTGAAGCTGCACAGCAAGTGCTGTGCTCACACTGCGGTAAATACCATCAAATGCTGCCTGCCGCCAGATGATCCATCCTGCATTTGGCTCGCTCGGTTGTTTTTGTTAATGTTGTAGGAACCGTAAAGTAAAAGCCTGCAAATCAACTCTGATGTGTTTAATAAAAAGTGCCCTGTATGTGCTTGTCAGCCTTTCTGACGGACATAAAGTTTCCTTTTGGGTGGCTTTAGTAGGTGGAGAAGGGGCATTTGTATTCCGAACCAAAATCAGGTACATCTCCAGGACATGAAATACGAAGTTTTTCTTTATCTGTAAAGGAAACAAGGAATCATCCTCCCTGATGGGTGGTGAGAATTGCTAGAGGGAACCTCAGAACACGAGAAAGCATCGCTGTGCCACTGGATAAACCATGCTGAATGTACTCGTAGAATAGCATATGCATACCCCCTCCAAAAAAAAATAATAATAAAATAAACAAAAACACTGAGAGTCCTCGGAAAGAAAAAAAGATGCAGCTGAAGGGAGACATGACAGGCCAAAAAGAGGGGAGGAAGGGAAAAGATTATTTATTTCTCCCTACAAACAAAAGCCAGGACGCCTTCAGGACGCCTTTCAGAGAAAATACTGGAAAGAATAAGATTTAAGCCAAATATATTTTTTCACATAATTCATAATTATGTTGTGGAGTTTGCTGCCGTGAGACTGAAAGTGGAGACTGAAAGTATACATGGGTTGCAAACAGGATTGGGACATATCCGTGGAGCAAAAGTGCATTGATGGCTGCTGAGCAGTGACTGCCAAGATGAAACCTGCAGATCAAGATGTCCCTCGCTGACTGCCTGAAACTGCAATGATTTAATTCATGTAGTGCCATGGAGTACACTTTGCTGCCCATTGACAGTATTTCTCCTACTCCTAAGCAACAGATTTGGGGCAGGGGAGGAAGAATTTTCATGGCTAAATATTCCTTTTTTGTTTTGTTTTGTTTTGTTTTGTTTTGTTTTGGTTTGGTTTGGTTTGGTTTTGGTTTTGGTCTTGTTTAGAGTAGCAGTGTAATAACTGGTACCCAGTCAGACAATGAAATCTTCATATTTCAACTAAGAATTCATTTCAGTTAATGAAAAACCATGTTTGCCTGCATAGATACTAAATCAGGGTCTTATAAATCGGTATGAAATTTTGATGCTGCAAAAGTATTTTCTCTGACTTTTCATGGCCCTTGGTTGCAGCTGAGGACACTGAGGGGAAGGGTGTAGCATTATACCAAACAAAATCTGAAATGTATTCGTCTTTAGAGACTGAAGGGAAGATGGAAATGGCTCAGCATCACAATCTGAGATTGTAAGATTATAAAATACAATCTACACACCCTGAAGAGCAAGAAAAGCAAACAGATTGCTTCTCATGGTAAAAGGGAGTCAGAAGGGTCTTTACCTACTTACTCTCCTGTGTGTTTATGTGGGCAACACTCACTTGTACCTGGCATGGTTTGTCCAAGACCACAAAAGTGCCCAGGTACAAGAGCTGGAGCTGAGGGATTCCTGGCCCCTAGTCCTGCATGCAAGGCAGGGTGGCTAGCCAGTCTCCTCCTTTCTTTCAGAAATGCTCGTTTCTAATGGAATGAACCCAGACTTAGGAATTCTTTAATATTTTTGGACTCCACATATTTCCAAATGGGCCTGGAAAAAGCAGCCCTCAGGTGACAAATCAAAGATTAATTTAGGTAACAAAACCAGAAAAAGTCACCTCCAATCATACATGCAAACAGAAACTTATTGTACATTAAATTCTAGATGTCAGAAAGTAACTGTCGCAATCCAAGCGTGCTGCAATCCCCTTGGAGAGTTGAGTGATAAATCTGTGTCTTTTGCAAGAGATGAAGCATTATCATGCCCTAGAGATTCACTGGCTCTGTTTTCATGAAAGTCAAACAGGGAACCAGTGACCCTGGAAAAAGTCTTGTACTGGTCATTAACAAACAGCCAGTAACATACCTGTAAGACTTGTTTAATGCTCACTGATAAATGCTAATATATATTGCTAGCGAATTCTCTGAAAGGAATCCAGACCTTGAATGGACTGTTTCCTGTAGAGACAGTCTGACTGGGATTTTCATTCATATACCTTTGAGGTTATTCCAATACGTCTGACAGTGCTATACACACCAGAGCTTCATTCTTGCCTCTCTTACACTGTGTATATCAGAAGTAACTTCCAGACACAAAGAATTCTCACCAAGGAAGTGTTGATATGTTGGTATGAAAAAAACGTTATTTGTCAAAATTTAGTCCTTTTTTTTTTATTCAGTTTTCACCTGTTTTATATTAATTTTAATAGAAAATGCATTTGTTTAAAAAATGTTTCTGCTTTTCATACTTATGGTAAAATATTTCAAAATCAGAATTTTGCCTAGAAGTGAAAAAAAAAAAAAAATCTATTTAAGAAACTGAGCAATGTGCAGATTTTTTTCTCAAACTTTTGGCAAGAAATCTTGGAATGACTGAAAACATTAAATTATTTTCTTTCTGTTTCAACTGACTTTTCGAATTTTCTCATCAAGTCTATAAGCTTGAAATGGTATTAGGCAAGCAATGGTCTTATTTCAAACAATATTCAGATTTATCACTCAAATTTAAAAGTCTAAAATCAAATACTGAATAAACCCAAATGTGCTAACTTGAGAATTTATAACAGCTACAAGTAGCATTGTAGTTTCCTCACATGTTTTTAGATTTCCACACAACTCACCTTTAACCTCACAACATTATAACAGGCCTCATTGTCTTCATCGGTGATTCAGCGATCTCACAAAGATGGGAGAGGCAAGTGGACTCACAGTGTTAGAGGTTGCTCTGCTTCAATAAAAGGAGCATTTGGCCTTTTTTTTTTTTTTTTTTTTTTTTTTTTTCTTGTGATGGGGAAAAACTCTTTACTGGTGAAAGGACTGTTAGATCCACAGGAGATTTCTCCAGATGATCCCAGGAAGCTGCTGTCATTGGTATTGGAGTGTAATTGGAGTGTAGTTCTTTGGGGATTTCAGTATAACTTAGATCCCTACATGATGACTGGTGCCTTGTGGATTTAATGCAAACTTTGTACCTATGTTATTGCAGAGAATATTTGTGGAGCTGTCTATCAGGCTTTGACCCATGGCATGGAGGCACTGAAATGCCACATCATTTATGACAAGTCAAGTATTCTTCCTTACTCTTAATGCTGTTGTTAGGGTTTTTCAGTATGGCCTTACAGCATAACAGATCCATCTTATTTTAGTGACTTTTATATTAGTGCAGCTCAGAGAACTGAATAACTCCAGCTGAAAGAGATCTCAGCAGGTCACTCAGATCAACATTCCACTGAAACTTGGGTCATCATTGATTCAGACCTGGTTGCTCAGGGCTTTGTCCAGCTCGAAAACCTCCAACTACAGAGAATTTGCAGTTTTTTAGATAATCTCCTCCAGTGCTTGACTCTACTGACAAATGGATGTAAGATACTTATCTAGCTGGGAAAGTGGCTCATCAATAACCATGATTCATTCATAAGGGAATCTTTTGACTTGTGAGCTCTATATCATACCATCTCAGATTCTGGGAAGTCATTGGAGTTTAAGAGGGATGTGGAGCAAAAGCATTTGGATTACAGCCTGGAGAGGAAATGGCTGAAGAACATCTTGGAATTTGATAATTTTTTGGACCTTTCAGGTATCCGGGAGTGGGGGGAGATCATGGCTGAAGCTGGAAAACACAAGTGTTCTTAGCAGTACATGCTGCAACTTACCACCTTCTATATCTACCTTCTATAAAATGATGTGAATACTTTTTTACTGTTCATTTTGTGAAAGGTAAATTGGCAAGTTTTTTTTTTCTATTTTATTTTATTTTTACTAAGAGCTCAGGGTTTACATTTACAGGCCATTGCTTGGTGAATGGGTTCAGGTCAGCTTCTGGTGAGGCAGCCTCCAACATTATCACACCCTAAGAACTAAGAAGTATAATTCTCTCCTATCCTTCACAGTTACTTAAGGCAAGCAAAAAGGTACAGTCATTATTAACATGATTTTAAAACATATGGGCATTTCACCCAGTCCTCAAGAAATCACTTCTTCTTGTGGAGTACTTGCCAGCATCATTCCATCATAAAACTCCATTTTTTTTGGAGAAACAAAATTGTTCTTCCATACTAAGGGATGTTGGTTCACATGTAGTTCCATCATTTGGTCTTTCTTTGTAGTCAATACCATGCATAAGAAGCTACAAATCATAGAATCACAGAATGGTTTGGGTTGGAAGGGACCTTAAAGACCCCCAGCTTCATCCCCCTGCCATGGGCAAGGACACTTCCCACCAGACCAGGTTGCCCAAAGCCCCATCCAGCCTGGCCTTGAGCACCTCCAGGGATGGGGCATCCACAGCTGCTCTGGGCAAATCATTTCCTGCTTGTGTAAGATCAAAATCTACAAGCTGTTTTGCTTGTGCTGGACCTCTTGGCAGATAGTAATATATCTAATCATGGGCAGTTGCTTCAGCAGCCAGGGATATTGTTGCTTTGCTTGAAGCTGCTCTCCGGTGGTTCCTGTCCTTTCAGAGTGCAGGAATCCACTTCTAGTGATGGCTGCTTGGACTCGTCACGGAGAATGCTGAAATATGGGTCAGCTTTTCTGTCTGTGTTCTTTAAAGTATAGCCAGCTGGGGAGATCATTATAAAATATAAGGTAGAGTATATCGACAATAGTCATCTTGTATTTCACATGGACACTGTAAGTTCAGTCTAAGTTATGGAGGAATGTCTGAATGTTATTGCTTTTTTGGCTGCATTAGGACTGTCTTGTCCTCAGCTTTGGAAAGACAGAAATATTGTTGCTGGATATACTGTCTTCTTGGCTAGAAGGGACTTATCTGGAGACTGGGAATCAGGTTAATAATACTGGCATCATTTTTAATATGTCCTTGACTTGGAAAGCCCTGTGTTGGCTATAGAGTTAAAACGTGATCCAGCTACGTGCTTTGCATAAGTAATTCCCCTATTTATCTCATGACAGCTTGGAGAAGCCTGAACCTGACACTGGGTCTTTTACCTCTTTCCCTTGCTGGATTATAACTTATTTGCTGTACTTTTGGTCTTGAAGTCCTGTGACAATATTCATTCTGATAGTGTCTCTTTTATACTGAGTGCTCTTTAATACACAGTGAAGATTATGTGAGCCTTTATGCTGTGCAGATTTCCAGTCTAAAAGTAGCCTGGTTATATCCAGGATGGTGAACCAAGTTGTCCACCACTTAGTTACTTCTGCAGTCACAAGCCATTTGGCATATCAGTAATATTCCAAGAGATTTTCTTTTTCTAAAATCTAGCTTGTTGTGTCTCTCTCTCACATCAAGAAAGGCTTAAAAGGTTTTCTATATAATTAGTATTGTTTTATTTATGTATTTACTTACAGTGATGAAATCATAACCAATGTCAGTGATTAATCAGTTATTTCTATTGTTTTTATCTATACATCTGCTTTGTCTTTTATTATTATTGTTGTTGTTGTTGTTATTATTATTATTATTATTATTATTATTATTATTATTATTATTATTATTATTATTATTATTATTTTGAGATGAGAGTGTCCTTTAATTACTACAGAATTGGTGTGGGAACCATTAGTGAGTGAGTGCCCTCCTTGGTTTTGAAGGGGATAAGTTTGCAGCACTTTTTAATACTGTTACTTCAATGCTGTATTTGTTGAACATTCACTCCTAAGTATTAAGTCTGTCTTTGTCTTGCACCTATTCAGGGGGGCTCTATATGCCTCAGTGATTTCTCAGGGTATACTTATTTTTGCCTGACTGAACACATCTTTAAAGACCTTTTCATACAGTTGCACTCAGGAGTTTTACTACAATGGTGTTATCACACCTTCTTTTCTCCCTTTTATGGAACTTTTTTTCTAGAGTGTTTTTTTTTTTTTTTCTTTTTTAATCATTCACTAACACCTGCGTCATCTCCTGACGACAGGCATATGCCCATTGTCAGCTCTTCTCCAGCCTGAGCAACATCTACCTGCTTTTCCCCTGTAGGTCATGGCCCCTGACCTTTTTATCAACTGTGTGGCTGGATCTTAGCCCTGGTTTATCACTAGCTCTTCTGAACCAAGGGGCCCAGAACAAAACAGACTACATGAGTTATGCTCTTGGAGTCAGTGGGACTGCTGGTGTGACTAAGTGCTCACCAACATGAGCCAGGGTCTCATGCCTGAGTCCTGAGCTGTGAAAAGGGGAATGCTTTATGTCACTGATTTACTCAGGTTCCCTCGGAACGTGTCCAAAAATAGCAATTTGCTTTTTTGCACAAAGCATCCTGTCATGCACTCATGATTAATTTATATACTGTCACTGCCTGGTCTCTTCATTACTGGGCTTTGGTATAGTATTTCTGCTGGTATTATTTCCCCCTAGCCTCCTGTGAACTGGAGTAATAACTGCAAATAAGCGATATTGCCCATATTGGCAATCCTGAAAGAAAAGTCAGCTTTTGTTTTTCCTCAGAAGACATCTCTGCATGAGGAGGTCAGTTTTATGTGCTCAAACATATTTTTTGGGGAAGGCCATGGAGAAGAGCAAGGAGTTGGGGCTGCAGTTATTGTGCCCTGGTACTTGGGAAGTTGCACATTATTCACACTGGTTGGGAATCACCCCCCTCACCACTGAGCATTTCATTAGGGCTATGTCATGATGAACACACAGTCTTAATACCTGCAAGAATCACCACCCATGTTGGGCCAAACCTGCTCCTCATGAAGGCAACCATAGTTTTGTTGATGACTTCAATGTGAATGGAAGCAAGACTTTCTCCACGCAATCAGTTTTATTCTCCAAGTGCCGTATTCTTCCTACATTATATAATAAAAAGCTCCCTGTTGCTGTGATTATCACTATTGGAAGTTGTGTTAGTTTTGTTTATTTTGGCTACAATGGTTGTGCTCCATTGTATTACTACTCTCCATGAGTTGTGTACGTATTATTTCTTGACTCATTACACCTAATGGGGAGGTGCAGAAGCCACCTGCCCCAAACCACAGATGTGACCCACAGGTGTCTACAATT
The DNA here is from genome assembly GCF_964211825.1 of Aythya ferina. NCBI lineage: Eukaryota > Metazoa > Chordata > Aves > Anseriformes > Anatidae > Aythya > Aythya ferina. Next base: position 170,783,913 of record NC_140296.1, on the reverse strand, counting down.
CACCCAGTGCCTTCCCTCTGCTCCACTGGTGACCCACGGAGCCACCAGAGCAGAGCCACTCCAGTCTCTTGGGCTGCCAACATCCACCCCCACCATGCCATTGTACGCAGGTCAGAAGTGGCCATTAGGCATCTGGCAGGTGGCCAACACTGTGCTTGGTTGAGCAATATTTGGGAGCTCTTGTATGTTGTTTATTGCAATTACCACTGGGCAAGCCCTGCAGAGTTTGGTTTGTTTGAGCTACTACAATCAAAGCTGCAGGGTTCAGTTTTCAGAGGTTAGCGCTTGAGCAACTTCTATATATTTACTCGGAGGTTCAAGATCTATTAAAAGGAACCATTCTGTTCTTTTGTCTTCTGTAAGCTGTATCACATTTGGCAGGAATAAAAGTACAATGGTCTCTTTGTACGTAATATATTGCCTAAAAAAAGGTATGTGATTGGAATGAAAGAAGTGCTGGCTGCAGTTACTGCCCAACTGGAAAGGGATGTATTTTCTCTGATGCAGAACAATTGTGCAAGCTGAAGAAATGGTACAAATCAATTGACTTATTGCACATAAAAGTAATGTTTGTACTCACAACCCTACTCATGTGACAGATAACATCCTGGTAAAAAGAAAGCACTTTACAAATCCAATGCACTAACAATTATCTGTTGCGGCTTTCTTTTTCTTTTTCACATTTTTTATTTTATCCTGGACAGTGAAAATCAAAATCATCCTCGCTTTTTACAAATAGCTTTGTAAGAGTTCTTAGTGCTTGGGGATCTTAAAACAATACCCATTTGTTTCAAAATATTTTTTTCAATTCACCTATAAAATCAAGGAAAGGTGCATTTTAAAAGTTTAAAATATCATTTCTCATGAAATTCACACATCCCAATAATATTGACTAAGCAGATCTGAATGAATGACATACAGATGAGGAAATTTTTTTTCTTTTCTTTAGTTTCATGCTTCATTTCCACACACAACTGTAGGACATGGGATACTGAGACTGGGTAAACAGATTTAGTCACTTCCTCAAAATTTAGGTATTCCATTTATAAACGAGAAATAGAGTATAGGGCGATGAGACGCTGGAGGGCAGCCCCGCAGAGAAGGATCTGGGGGTTGTGGTTGATAGCAAGTTGAATATGAGCCAGCAGTGTGCCCTGGCAGCCAGGAGGGCTGACTGTACCCTAGGGTGCATCAAGCACGGCATTGCCAGTCGGTCAAGGGAGGTGATTGTCCCACTCTGCTCTGTGCTGGTGCGGCCTCACCTCGAGTACTGTGTGCAGTTCTGGGCACCACAGTACAAAAAGGACATTAAACTGTTGGAGAGTGTCCATAGGAGGGCGCCGAAAATGGTGAAGGGCCTAGAGGAGAAGACATACGAGGAGCGGCTGAGGGCACTGGGCCTGTTGAGCCTGGAGAAGAGGAGGCTGAGGGGAGACCTCATCGCGGCCTACAGCTTCCTCACGAGGGGGAGTGGAGAGGCAGGCGACCTATTCTCTGTAAACACCAGAGATAGGACTCGCGGGAATGGTGTCAAGCTGAGGCAGGGGAAGTTTAGGCTTGACATCAGGAAGAGGTTCTTCACCGAGAGGGTGGTTGCACACTGGAACAGGCTCCCCAGGGATGTAATCACTGCATCAAGCCTGTCTGAATTTAAAAAGTGATTGGACTGCACACTTAGTCACATGGTCTAAACTTTTGGGTAGACCTGTGCGGTGCCAGGAGTTTAACTTGATAATCCTTATGGGTCCCTTCCAACTCGGGATATTCCATGATTCTAATTCTTCTACAACAGTTATAGTCTGTAGGTCACCAGTTTTGTCCAGGTAGATTTATAAAACCATGCAGTAGTTGAGCCAAGACTGTCCTACTCCAAACTGAAACCAACTTTTCCTTCCATGCTGAATGCTAGAATTGGCCTTTGCAGTGTGTTTCCCATGAAAATATTTTTTATCAGCTGTGCCAATTCAGAAAATAAATGGTATGCATTTAGACTAAATGTAGTACGTATCTCTATAAAGCAAAGTTAAAATAAATATGGAAAAATATTAAGATTGCATTCATTAAAGTTAGAATCTCTCTGAAATACTGATGCTGATGCAGGGATTTAATGTATTCTATGATTTAAGTTTTAACTCCTTATCTTTCTTTCATCCAGTTTTCTTTTCCCTGGAACTTAGTTTTCCAAGGACACAAACTTTGAAATGTATCTGCAGTATCTTCAGTTATCTTTAGAGAAGTATCAATTTTCAGGATGGGAAGCAGAAAAATCAATTGGTTTTAATTGAAATAGGAACCAGACCTCCTTCAATACTTATTTATTTTTACTTATTTATTTTTGGATGGAGTTATTTTGAGAACTTTATGTTCACATCATATATTAATACTGATTAGAATTTATTATTTCTGAGTTGATGAGTCCATAAAATTTCATTTCTTCATGTGGATGTTTGGGTTCCTCTTTTACTCTTGATATTTTCCTGGAAATTTTATTCACCTTCAAAAGTCCAGTCATTTCACCCCCAAGTTTATCCTGGGTTTGTTCCTAGAATAATATGTGCCTTTGATCTGGTGCACAGACAATAAATAGTTATTTTCCATGCATTTTCTATTCAGTAATTGAGACTTTCTAAATTTCAGCAACATCAGTTTCTTCGCATTTTCCCATCTGAGTTGCCATATTAACTCTTGCTGAGCTCTTGCTTCAGAACATCACATTGCATACTTTAGAGTTGACAAGGTCATATGTCACCTATGTGAACAGGTATTTGTAAGTTGTGGTTCTTTTTACTGATTTCACATTGCCAAGCAAAAGCAGCGTAACATGATCCATAATAGTAGTCAATATTCAGAACTGTAGATCAATTTCAGATATAACTATCTCTGCAAATGTACAGGCTGTCTTGCAGCAAACTCTTTACAAGCATTAGTGTCACCAAATGCTGTAATTATAATTGCCTTTCATTGGAAAAAAATCAGATTTTATTTACTGTACCAGCATATCACTTTCCTAGAAACTTCCTAGAAATATCCTTTCAAAGTCTGTGAACAGAATCTGTGAATTTGATTTGACTCTTTCTCAACCATCTAAAAACTCTGGGATCATATTCTAACTTCAGAAAAAAAGCAGTTGAAAAAGTTGCGGACAAATACTTCATATTTTCATCTTGTTCTGAATCATGGCTTCATAGGACACGTTCTTGTTGGCAAGATAATATATCGCACTTAGCATTTTTATTAGAATCTTCCTGTTTTCCTTCTTCTTCTGAGAGTTCTGAAAACGAAGTATGTCACCACCATTCCTTGTGGTCTTTTGAAGAGTATCAACTCCTCCGTGATGACATGGGGAAACATGGTGCCGTTCAGATTTGTCTCAAGTCTTTTTCCAATTAGTGAATCCAGACTGTGTGAAAGCTTCCTCTGTGTGCTTCATCAAAAGTAGTTTGCAAAACAGTAGCAACAAAATACATTAACCCCATTAGCATAGGAAAAACAGGTCCACTGAAAAACACAAAACCAGAATAAGCATAAGGAAAGGCTTGTTTTTCCAAAATCACGCACAGGGAGAGCCTTAAGTCACAGTTGACGAGGTGTTCAATACAGTCAGGCAATTACCATTTGGTTCTTGTTGCAGATGACACCGGAGATGTGTCAGTCCTACAACCAGCTAAATTTGATCCACTTGTTGTTGAAGGTATAGTCTCCTTTTTTTAATCAGCCATGGTTCAAGTGATTCCATTTTTGCACTTTTAAAATAAATACTTTGGGATTTTTCATTTCAGTAAGTCACTGATCACTTAGTAAGAATGGCATGGGATTAAAGAATTAGACACACACAATAACGAAACATGTAGCTGGCCCCTGGCTTTTGTGTAGTGCCTTGTTCTGCCTAAAAGGGTCTACAATGTGGCAGATGGGAGAAAGGAAACAGCCTTCACCTGATCTGTTCATTGCCCAGAAAACAATTGCCTTTATGTTTTGCTTATATAACCCCTGCTTTCCTGCCTCAGCCAGGGACCCTGACAAGGAAAACAAGACAAATAAGATGCCAGTTGGCTGCCCCTTGACCCCCAGGGCTAATTGCACTGGGGTCAGGGACTCCATGATGTCTGGCCTCTCTCCTCCTTTTGTGCAAGGAGCTCATGGAAAACCCACAGGAAAGACAGAGAAGCAGCACCACGAAGGAGGTTCTGCAGATGTGCAGCTGGGATCTGCACCCATCCCATGTGCCTAGTAAGGACAGGTTTTTCCTCTGCCATGTACAGCGGTTAATCCAGAAAATGTTGAGCAACCCAAGCTCCTCCAAGTGATAGCCTCTTTGCCCAGTAATGCTGGGGCCAAGCTACAAAGGAGCTGTGGCCTTTAGTCTACCTGACATCAGACACACAATGGGAGGGAGTGTAGGCATGGCCAGGGAGCAGACAAGATCAGGTTGGCCCCTTGTTTGTCCATCTCTGCTCTCCCTCCTTCCCTACTGGAGGCCAGAGCATCTCTCCATTTGTCATACTCACACCCACAAAGAAAAGCATGAGGAGTCCTCCAGCAGCAGGTGAGAAAGGTGGCCGGTAGCTTTCAGGAGAAGTGGCATGAAGCATATATATATGCGTACATATACAAGTGATTGTGCATTGATTAATTCCAGTGTCCTCAAAATCAACAACCAATAAAAGCTGAGAAAATTGTTGATTCGTTAGGAATTGTAACTATAGAAACATGAAATCCATAATATAGTTTGAATAAAACATGGTTCAGTCTTCATTTTAAATTAGAAACCATATTGTAAACTGAAAAGGATGCCAATTGAAGTCTTAGATGAATATAATAACTGGTGAAGACCCTGTCTACATGCACTTCTAGACTGAGCATCGCTACAGACCAGCTTGGTCATAGGCCAAAAGAGCTGCAGAAAGCAGCAGTACATGGTCTATGAAACAACTGCAAGAAAACTCAGGGAAACTTTCACCAGGAAGGGAATGAACAAGGTGCAGAAAAAGAGCAGCAGAACACAGTCATTCGGGATGAAGTCTGGTTAGTCACAGTCTGTAGGTGAAAATCTGTGGAAGTTACAAGATAATATATGGAACTTTTTTGAAAGGGGAGCTAAGGGGTGCGTATCTGGTCACATAGCAAGGAATGATGGAGACAGCAGGTGCAGGTTCGTGCAACAGTTCATCAAACCCCCCAGCCCCCAAGAGGAAGCATGGATTATGTGTCTGAGGGAGCCATGGTACGATGTGGCTGTTCTGGTGGGCTTGATCTGGCCTGTGGTCCCCAGTGGGCCACTTCTGGATACAGGATCTTTGGAGAGTCATACAAACACTACAATTCTCTGAATTAAACCACCCAACATGGCTCAAGGTAAATCTACCAGAATGTCTGTGTGAGGGATTGCTGTAGACAAGCACAATGGCGTGAAGAGGACATAAACCTTGTTTTTGTTACCTGATATTGCTCAAGAGGGAGTGGGGACAACAAGAGATTATAAATATCTGTCTTGGTGCACTAATGCCTCCAACACAGCTACTGGTGGTATCAGTGTCTCAGAAACAGTGCAAAGGTAGGTGATTTCATAAAGCACACTAGGGAACCCAGGACTTCTATGATTTCATTTTCCCTTCTAATAATGGCAGGCTACAAAGTAAAAATAGAAGCTTTTTTTTTTTTTTTTTTTTAGTATTGTTAAATAAAAGGCTACTGTCACATTAGGAGCAAGCGGTCCAACTTAGTTTACTCAGTTTACTCCCTAGAAGACTTCTATGATATTTTAGAATACCTGTTTATCACATTGGCTTGTGCAAGATTAAGCATCAGATTGAAACATGGTGCTGTAAGTTACCTGACTGTAAACTGCTGTAAGTGGATATCTGTTGAGAGCGACAGGCAAGTTTGTTGACGGGAATGCTATTAACAAGAGGTTGTGAGGTAGTACATGGAAGGTACCATTACACTTTTCACCCTGCTTCTTGACTTTCCTACGGAAAATCTGCTTTTTGGTCCCTGTGGCATGTCAGTGACACCACCTTACACTCCTGTACACTTTCCTTCACTGCTAGCAAGGTAACTCAAGCTGCCTCTGAATCCAGCTGCCTGGGCAGCCTGGCTGGTTATTTCACAGTCACCAAGGAAGCGTGGCATTAAAAATGTACTTGAAGAAACTGGACAACATCCTCTCTGTCCCCAGCTGCAGACTGCAAAGAACACAACGTGATTTTGGTGGCCAAAAGCTGCAAAAAACATTTATTGCCCTTCCAAGGGCTTGCTGTCCACAATGTGCAAATTATTAGGAAGACACAGACTTCCATGAGCTATAGATCACTCACATGCTGTGCATATACACACAAATAATAATATATAAATGGTGTGAGTATGTAGGCCAAGAGTATATGAAATGGTCACAAGAAAACCTAGACCTTAGAATATGTTTTTATTTTTTAGTTCATACCAAAGCAAAAAGGAGATCTATATTTAAAAAAAAAAAAAATCTGAAAATAATGCCTGATTCTTATCTTCAGGGAGGGGGATGCCAGATGCCAGTACAGAAGCAAAACTTGACTTTCACAGTAGTGAACTGCACTACTTTGGGCAAGCTGCACAGGTGAGGTTCCCTCACCTTTTTGTGCCTGTTTCTCCCACAGTTTTTGACTTGTCTGTTAAATGTAAGCTTTTCCCAGCAGAGGCTCCATGCTCCCACTGTATTGTACAATTCATGGTGATCCTTTTGGTGTTTCATCACACAAACAGAGTAACTTGATCCAGAGTAGCTCAGCAGGATGTCTGTTCACCAATGCCTATTTGGATCACATAGGTAGAAGCTTGATGCATAAGAGAAAAGCTCAAAATTAAGCTTATGCTTAATTTTCATACAAAAATGAAATTCCCACTCCTATCCCTTCACACAAAAGAGATACACTATGAGCAAGAAGAATCAGATTGCCTTGGAAAAGAGAAGTTCTGGGTCAGGAAACATGGAGCCAACCCCATAGGAACATCTGTGCCAGGGCATGTTAGAGCAGCTGATGGAGGAATGCAAAGAGAAGAGAGTCACAGCTGTGAAGATTTCAGCAGCCTCTCAATCTCTTGCATGCATTGGGAAAGCTGCTGCTGTTCCTCAGGAGTGCCCCTGGTGCCATTTAAACTATACCAGCTTAACCCTTCAGTCCTCAAATCAGCCCAGCAGCAAAAGGCTGCAAAGGCGGTGTATCAAAAAGGCTTTTGCCAGCTGTGTATCACACTGTTTGGAAGATGGGTCTTACTGTCCTTTACTGGGGAGGGGGGGAGGAGGGAGAAGCAAAAAAAAAAAAAAAAAAAAAAAAAAAGAAGGAAAACAATACATTAAAAAAAGCCTAGACTAACAAATATATAGTCTAGTTTTCTTCTTATACCTCTTCCTGGCTTGCTGCAGTCAGTCTCTTGGAGTATTCCCAAGCACGGCTTGCTTCAGGTAGACAGCAAAAGGAACAAGACAATAAAGGAACAAGACAATATAAAGACCAAAGGCATTATACAGTTGAAAACACCCCTGAAGTTACTCTCCAAGCACACAAAGCCACCTGCTTTCTCACTTGCATCATTGCACTTGTGTTATGGAAAGACTTTGAAATCACATGGAGTCTGATGCTGAAATCCTGCACAGGAAGCTTGGCTGCCCAGCCCTGTCCAATTCAGTATCTCCACAGGGAGGTGTTGTCTGGGATCCTCTCACTAAATGCTGGAGCACACCCTAGTTCTTCCTACACAAAAGGGACGACACGTCTCGGGCCAGTTTGCAGTTTCAGACACGCCCATCACACTGAGACAGAAGCTCATCCCTTTTCTTAGTAGTGAAGAAATAAAATTTCTCAGGAGAATGACACTTCTTTCCCCAGGAATTGTGCTCCTTATTAGGCAATATTTTATGAAGTGAATTAAATCTCACTGAAATACTGCTTTTCTGTTCATAAAGTCATGAGAAGCTCTTTAGCTCCTTTACTTAACTCAGGTGGTGGAAGCTACAGGAGCTGCTCTCCCACACAGGCACAAGTCCAGGTGTAAAGGGAGCCCATGGTCTGAACTCTGTGATTTGGAAGGCAACCCCAGGCATCAGGATAACAAACATGAGATCACAGAATCATTCAGTTTGGAAATGACCTCTAAGATCATCTAGTCCAACCTTCAACCTAGTACTGACAAGTCCACCACTGAACCCAGCTAAAGGTCTAAAGTCATAGCTGATGCCTGGGTCCTCAGCACCTGTACCGGGGCCTAGCTGCCACACTGCATCCAGCCATGACATTTATGAGTAGGCCTTCACCTCCGGTACGAGCAAGCTTGCCTGCATGGTAGCTGACTCCCTCCCCTAATCCCTGCAGGGCCCATTTGTCACCGGGAGGTGACATTGCAGGGTCAGACCTGTCACATGCAGGCAAGGACCTGTGGGGCACAGGAGAGGGTCCTGGAGCCTGTCCCCAGGTGACGAGGTCCATGCAGCATGGCATGGGGACATGCAGCACAGGGGGACAATTCCTTACATCTGTGCAACCCCCTGAAACACGCTGGAGCTTGCGTAGATGTAACTGAGGCAAAATTTGGTCCTCATAATCTTTATTGCTGATGATGACGGTGATGATGATGTGTGAGAAGGAAATAGCGCAAGCTTGACCTTCATGTCCCAAGGGGAATTTGCAGAGCTGGCAGTTATAAAACCCCTCAGCTTTTCACTTGTGAACTGAGCAAATTTGTTCTGGGAATCATTAATACATAATGCCATTTTGAAGCCAGTTTTTGGAGTAGAATTGCACATTCGACTATCCAAATCCTTCTGTCATCCCCACACAATTCTGCAACAGGGCTGGGACTGAAAGAAGTCAATTGTACTTCAGAAATTACAGGCAGCCAGTTTAAATAAAGAAAAGTATCTGCTATTTGGTGCTTTCCATTCATAATGCGATTCCGCTCTGTTAAAATTCATTAGGTGACCTAGATCCTGAGAACCCATTCCTGCAAATTGCTGAATGCTTCCTGGGAAGTGCTGCGAGCTTTTGACTCCATGTAATGGGACATGAAAGAGGTCAGCACCGTCCAACAACTGTCCCTTACGTCTCTTCAAAATGCCATGAGTCTGCTCCCTTTCCTTGAGGTGATGTAGTGACAGACCTAACGGTTCTGAAGGAAAGAGAAAAAGGAAAATCAAAAATACCAGACTAGAAGTTAAAACTGAATGAATTCATGACCTCTTGCACAAGCCCACAGTGAGCTCATGCTCCAAGTAAGTGCTGAACATGAACTGGAAAAGCACTGCAATCCCAGCCAGGTGTAGCAACTTGAGACAGGTCTCAAGGTTTTTACTGATGTGCCTAATCTTAACACATCTTTACTGTTTAAGCTTTTTCCATCCAGTTCCATCTTACTTTCTTTCCAGATTAAGACCTTAAATCAAATAGAAGACCACAATTCATCCAAATACATCATTCAAATTGGAATTTCACACAACATTTGCATTTTTTGCACTTTAGCTATACAAGCTCAGAAAGCCTTTGATGTGCTTGGAGTGCAAGCTCTCCATTCTTGTACTGACTCTCCTTCATTAGAGCTATACAGACACATCCGCTCGGCCTGCAGAAAGGAAATCATGTGACTTTTTAATTTACCAAGGTTATTGTACTCAGTCTGTACTCAGTCTAAAATTAAATGGAGGGGAAAAGTCTGGACTGATGCTTTGCTACAGATGAATGGTTAAAATCACAAAATGTCTGGAAATGCAAAAGAGGAGTTTCCAACAGCACTCCTTAACTTAGCTGCTTGTCCTCTGTGCTTTTGGACTCTCCATTATATATATATGAAAGTAAATCATTACTTGCTTTTGCCATTTAATCAAGGAAAACAGGAATGGAAAACTTTCCCTGTGTCACTGAGTTAATGTTCATCTTGACAGTGTAAAGCCAGTGCAGGGTATGTCTGACTTTTGCCAATGCCACCTGCGTGCTGCTTCTGCCTTCCCTTCCCTTGCAGCTGAAAAGCAAAGACTGCCATAGTCCTGGTGTCCTCCATCCCTATGTAGGGCACCACCCTTTATTTTAGTTTATGATTTTTGTGTGGGAGCTTGCCTTGATTACGTTAGGTGGGTGTTGGATTTGCCCTTTAACTACAGTCCATTTTAAGAGGGTATCTAAGTTTTTTTTTTTTTTCCCTCTTCCAGCACATCAGCAGTCCTGCTGGGCTCTCCCACTGCTGAACCACAACTTCCCTGCAAGCTGGTAGTTCACATAGAATCACTGAATCATTAAGGTTGGAAAAGAACTCCAAGATCTTCTGGTCCAACCATCCCCCTACCACCAACATCACCCACTAAGACATGTCCCTAAGCGCCAGGTCCAACCTTTCCTTGAACACCCCCAAGGGATGGTGACTCCACCACCTCCCTGGGCAACCTGTTCCGATGCCTGACTGCTCTTTCTGAGAAGAAATGTCTCCTAATTTATAACCTGAACCTCCCCTGGTACAACTTGAGGCCATTCCCTCTGGTCTTATCACTAGTGAGAAGAGGGTGACCCCAGCCCCCACAGCTTCCTTTCAGGTAGTTGCACAGAGCAATAAGGTCTCCCCTGAGCCTCCTCTTCTCCAGACTAAACACCCCCAGTTCCCTCAGCTGCTCCTCACAGGACTTGTGCTCCAGCCTCACAGCCCTTCTCTGGACATGCTTTAGGGCCTCGACATCTTTCCTGTACTGAGGGGCCCAAAGTTGAACAGTACTCAAGGTGCAGCCTCACCAGAGCAGCGTACAGGGGGACAATCACCTCCCTGGTCCTTCTGCTCTATTCCTGATCCAAGCCAGGATGCCGTTGGCCTATTTGGCCACCTGATCACACTGCCGGCTCATGTTCAGGTAAGCATTGACCAACACCTCCAGTTCCTTTTTCTCTGCACAGCTTTCCAGCCACTCTGCCCCAAGCCTGTAGCGCTGCATGGCATTGTTGTGGCCAAAGTGCAGGTCCCAGTACTTAGCCATGTTGAACCACATCCCATTGGCCTCTGCCCGTTGATCCAACCTGTCCAGGTCCCTCTGCAGGGCCTTCCTACCCTCTGGCAGATCAACACTTCCCCCCAGCTTGGTGTCATCTGCAAACTTACTGAGGGTGCACTCAAGTCCCTCATCCAAATCCTCAATAAAGATGTTAAAGAGGATGAGCCCCAACACCAACCCCTGGGGAACACCACTGGTGACCGGTCACCAGCTGGATTTCAGTGCATTCACCACTACTCTCTGGGCCTGATTCCCCAGTGGTCCCACATACATTGAGTGATTGTGTTCAAGATAACCCGTTCCATTACCTTTCCTGGCACTGAGGTCAGGCTGACAGGCCTGTAGTTTCCCAGATCCTCCCTATGACCCTTCTTATAGATGGACGTCACATCAGCAAGTCTCCAGCCATCTGGGACCTCTCTGGTTGACCATGACCACTAACAGATGATGGAAAGTGTCTTGGCAATCACGTCTGCCACATCCCTCAGCACCCTTGGGTGGATCCCATCTGGCCCCAAAGACTTGTGACAGTCCAGGCGAAGCAGCAGGTCTCTAACTGCTTCTACATGAATGGCAGGGGGTTTATTCTGTTTTCTGTTCCAGACTTTCAGGTCAGAAGGTGGAGTACCCCGAGGATAACTGATTTGACTATTAAAGACAGATGTAAAGAAGGCATTGAGAATCTAAACCTTTTCCTTATCTTCAGTAGTCATGTTCCCCACCACCACATCCAGTAAAGGATGGAGGTTCTCCTTGGTCTTCCTTAATATATTTGTAAAAATAAATAAATTAATAAATAATAACAACAACAACAAAAAAATAATGTGTATATATATATATATCTTTTACCATAGTGGCGAGTTTGAGCTCATGTTGGGCTTTAGCCGTTCTGATTTTCTCCCTCCATATGACAGCAACTTCCTTGTACTCTCCCTGAGTTCCCTGTCCCTTTTTCACTGGACATGAAGTCTCATTTTCTCTCAGAGACTCAGCAAAAGTTCTCTGTTCAGCCACGCCAGTCTTCTTCCCTGTGAACTCATCTTATAGCACATGGGGACAGCCTGCTCATTTGCCTTTCAGACTTCCTTCTTGAGGGACGTCCAGCCTTCCTGGTCCCCTCTGCCCTTGAGGACTGCCTCCCAAGGGACCCTCACTACCAGTGTCCTGAACAGTTCAAAGACTGCTCGCTGGAAATCCAAGCAGTTTTACTGAACCCCCTCCTAACCAAGAAAAGAGAACTCTACCATTTTGTGGACACCCTGCCCAAGACAGCTCCCTACCAGCACATCTCTCACCAGTCTTTCTCTGTGAAGAGCAGCTCTAGCAGGGCACCCCCTCTGGTAGGCTCACTGACTGGCTGAATCAGGAAGTTGTCTTCCACGCTCTCCAGGAACCTTCTAGACTGCTTTCTCAGGGCTGTATTGTATTTCCAGCATATGCCTGGGAAGTTGAAGTCCCCCATGAGAACAAGTGCTGGTGATTGCACGACTTCTGCCAGCTGCTTGTAGAACGCCTCATCCGTCTCCTCATCCTGGTTTGGTGGTCTACAGCAAACCCCCACCAAGATGTCTGTCTCGTTGGCCTGGAGGCTGTAGCTTTTTCTACCCACACAGCTTGATATAGAAAAATAATTCTCAGAAGAAGAACCAATAAAGTCAGTCCATGGAAAGATGCAGTATGGTCACCCAGCTTCAAGATGAGTATTTCAGCTGTTTTTGTTATAGCTGTGTTCAGAAAACCACTTACCGTGGGAAAAGTGTTGCTTATTTTTCTCCACCATTCCCATAAGTAAAAAAAAAAAAAAAAAAAAAAAAAAAAAAAAAAAGAGAGAGAGAGAGAGAGATGAAGAGAACACTCCCCAATTTTAAAAAGTAATTGCTATCGGGCAGTGACTGAGAATGGAGAATTTCATCCCAAGAGGGATTTTTCAGGTTACAAGTCTATAGAACAAGCAAATTATGATGGAAAATGTTTGTGAATCTTAACCAAAGTGACCACCGCTGCAACACTTTGCGAGACATTATACTTTGAAAGATCAAAGAGCAATACAAAGCTGACAATATATTACTGTCTTTTAAAATGGTCTTGTAAGACTTAAACTTTAACATTTAATGTTGGTCTCTGGGAAAAGAAAAAAAAATTAAAATAACACACAAAATATAATTAAGATAATAAATGAAAGGCCTTTCTTTTCATCATTCCCATAACTACCTTAAATATCTGCTGGAAATGATTATATCAGCACAGGCTGGACTATATTAAAATAATGAAGAGTGAAGTTTTCACTGTGTTCACATTTAATCATCACCTCACAACTTTACATTTTAATGTCTGACCTTAGGATATCCTCTTCCACTATCACATTAAGAATGTTGAAAGGAAACAGGAAGGGCCACAAGGGCTGTAGTTTCCTCAGAAGAACAGTGGCTATCAGCCTAATGGACTCTGAATTTCTCAGACAAAGAGCAGCAGCGGCTCAGCCCACAGCCAGTTATCAAAAGTTCACACAATACGAGCCTTTCCTCTAATTAACAGAGTTGCCTTCAGTGAGGGCACTACCTTTTTGCATTATGTTACTGAAAAAGAAAAAAAAAATCAGCTGCATGGTGTGACTTATTCTATAAATAGCCCAATGAAATGCAGAAGACAAAACAAGGTCCATTCAGTTGCCTTAAAAAAATAGGAAAAAAATACCTGCCAAAAAGCTAGGAACTGCATTTGACCCACTGCACCTCCACAGTGATTCAAAGCCTAGACTTGACGTAAACTCCTGAAGTCATTATGCAAGTATTTGGTAGGTTTCTGAATATCATTTCTGTAGGGAGAAGCTAAACATTACTCACTGCAGTGTACAGGTGAAAAGGTAGAGGGGAAGAACCAGAATGGCTTGTCTTCTGTAATGAAATTTATAACATTTCCAAAGGGGCAGGGGGAAAGGAATTGTAATGAATGAAAACAATAAGTGAATTATTAAACAGATTCCTTTCAGCAAACTGGTTGATGTCAAAACTCCGTGTTCATGTGAGGGGTGAACAGGGAGAGGAAGAGTGCTCTCTATCATTGTAAATGCCATATAGAGCCAAATAGCTGGGAAATCTTGGATATTGTCTTAAAGCAGTTCCAAATGTGAGAACCGAGTTTGTTTCATACCAACCTAGTTGAAGCCTAGTATCTAATATCACCTAAAACAAATCAGTTTCACATGGTTTTCTCAATGAGAAATAGCTAAGGATCCATCCTGTAAAGAAAAAAAAAAAAAAAAAGTAAGGAGCAATTTCACTTTCAACAGCCCCAGAGCTTGGCTGCCTATGAAAAGTGCAGTGTTAATGCTACTGGATGGTCATGAATTTTTGCAGACAGGAGGAGCTACAGTGTGAACTATGGACCACAGTGCTTGAATCCCGTCATTTTTAAATTGACTTTTCTTTGGTAATATCAGGATGTTTGTACTACATTCAAGGGACTCCCTCTGGTGTATAACTTAACACATGAAATTTCTTGCCTTGTTCTTTACCAAAGAGCCTGTGTAGCCTGGCGCATGGAGGAGCTGGTTTTATGGCAGTGCAGAAGGTGTGTGACATGTGTGTTTCTACTATAAATGGAAAGAATGTCCCTGGGCCATAGTGGGCCTGGGAACCAGGGAAACACCAGGTGCTTCCCTGTATGATGTGTATCCATTAGACCAAAATGGCAAGGGTAATTTCGGGGGTGCCTCTGTGGCCCCACTACCAAAGGTGCTGAGCATCCCTAGCCTCCCTCCTTTAAACAGGACCCTTCTTTGAAAGTGTTAACAAAATTTTAGCCTTGAAAATGGGTACTGAGGAATAAATTTGTCCTTCACTCATCATTTTTCTTCACAAAGTTAATTGTCTGTCTCACATCCAATTCCCTAGGAAAAAGAGGGATATGCCATAATAATCTCAGTCCTGATCATCCCCAATCATAATATGGAATTGCAAGGCAAGTGTGTTGTGGATGAGGGTGGGAAAATGTGTAGCCTTGCAATAGAAGCTTTTGCTGTAGTAGGGCAAAGATACGGATGGACAGGCAGTTTGTTTTTGGCATTTCTTCATAGTCAGGTGGTTCAACACCCAGCTGCTTTCCTTCCTTCCTTCCTCCCTTCCTTCCTTCCTTCCTTCCTTCCTTCCTTCCTTCCTTCCTTCCTTCCTTCCTTCCTTCCTTCCTTCCTTCCTTCCTTCCTTCCTTCCTTCCTTCCTTCCTTCCTTTTCCTTATTTCCTTCTTTTCCTTATTTCCTTCTTTCATTCCTTGTTTGTCAAAATCCTTTTCCTTTTCCTTTTCCTTTTCCTTTTCCTTTTCCTTTTCCTTTTCCTTTTCCTTTTCCTTTTCCTTTTCCTTTTCCTTTTCCTTTTCCTTTTCCCTTTCCCTTTCCCTTTCCCTTTCCCTTTCCCTTTCCCTTTCCTTTTCCTTTTCCTTTTCCTTTTCCTTTTCCTTTTCCTTTTCCTTTTCCTTTTCCTTTTCCTTTTCCTTTTCCTTTTCCTTTTCCTTTTCCTTTTCCCTTTCTCATTCCCTTTTTCTTTTCTTTCTCTCTCTTCTTTCCCCCTCTTTCTCAATTTTTCTTCCTTCTTTTTCTTTCTCTTTCTTTCACTCTTTCTCTTTATCCCCCTCTCCCTCTTTCTCTTTATCTCCCTCTCCCTCTTTTTTTTCTGTGTTTCTTTCTCTTTTTATCCTTCTCAATTTCTTTCTTTTTCTTTTTCTTTCTTCTTCCTCTCTGTCTGTCTCTCTGTCTCTCTCTTTCCCTCTTTCTCATTGCTGTTCTTGTTCACTTTGCCTTCCTCTTTCCCTTTTATTGCCTTTTTTTTTTTTCCATGGAAGTGGTTGGTATGGAAGTTCTTAGATGTATCTAAAGAAGTAAATAGAACAAGGTATTATCTTATTTGCTAGGTAGCAGTTCAGTGCTCCTCCAGTCTGCACAGTTTTCATGTTCAGCAAGGCAAGGCTTCCATAAAAAAATGACTGGAAAAAATGTACCAGACAGAGGATCTTCTTTTGGCACTCTCTCCTTTGATATGGCCTCTCACAAAGCTATGTTCTTTGCATATCGCACAAAAAGAAGGGAGGTGCAGGGTTATTTTAAGAGCATCCACCAATTAAAAGTGAAAGTCATTTTCTTCTGCTGACTCTGACATCCAACTATAAATAAACTAACAGCAGAGCTGCTAAGAGATTGAAATTTCCCTTCAGTTCACATGCTGCCATGGGATACCAGAAAACTGCTCTTATGTATGCTTCATATTATGTGAAAGAATAAACTCCTATTCCCTCCTTCCATATCCCACATCACTGATACCCATAACAAAGGCATGCTGTGGGGACTACAGAGTATGTGGAGAAGTTATATTTTTTTCCTGATAAGGATTTGATATTAAATTATTTTTTATCTCAGACATTTTAGCTGATTAAAAGGTAGCTGCCCAGGCTCTTTTCCTCATCAAGAGTACTTCTAAGGAGTGATTTGTTTCCTCTGCCTTAGAAGTGTCATTTTATGATAGTCAAAATTTCCTTTTGTGTTGTCCTGTCTCTTGCCAATGACCACAGATGGTCTGAACTTAGGTACCAATTTTGGGGGAGATGGCTAAAGTGAAACAAGTCTTAATCCTCTGCATCTTTCCCAGTTTCAACACCTAAACCATAAAAATAATCTTTCTTCCCACATCAATAACCCATTACATGACAAAATCTACTGTGCTCTGCAAACATATTGGTCTGAACTCTGTCTGTTTAGAACTGATCTTTTCAAATGAACTAAGCTACAGTGTAATGGCCATATCCTCAAAAGGTATTGTGGTACCTAACTCCTACAAAGGACACCTGAAACTGAGTCCTACCACTCCCAAAAAATCAGAAGTTTTAAGTGTTTCCTAAGGAGCAACTGTTCTCAATTTCAAAAAGCATGACAAGTAGTTTTAACAGTGCCCCAAACATGCTATTTCACTCCCCACTTTCTCAAAAGGCCTATCCAATTTTGATTGAAGCAGTTCAGTCCAAAACTTGAAACATGCATTCCAAAAAGCTGATGTTTTAACATAGTTCTGAGTATCTGAAAATGAGTTTTGGGGATGAAAGCACTCGTGTAACTTCATCTGGGGGAACCAGAATGCAGTCTTGTAGAAAAATGAATGGCATAATATTTTATGCTAGACTTTTAATGGCTCTGTACGTGTTCCTGCTTGTCTGATATAAATGCAGCACAAACACCATTCACTTTACTTTCGGTTGTTAGAGATAACCATGAAGGGAAAGCTCATTCATAATTTTGCTTTATTTTAGTACTTCCTAAGTTTGAAGTCATTCTTAATTCACTAAAAGGAAACATTCATTTCTGATTTATGATCCCCATACCCTTTCATTCACAGAAGTATTCACATTACAGTCATGCACACTCTGTCATTGCATGTCTGATGGTCTTTTAACAGAGTGGTAATGCCTCAGTGAGGCTCACTGCTAAATATAGTGACAAAAATTTCAGAAAATGCATGAGAATAACTGTAAAAAGAGAGGTGATGTTGTCCAGTAAGGATGAGTGCCTACAGCTGCAGTAAGGGAACTTTTAAGTCCTTTCTTGAGCTCCAGTGACTGAGTCCCTTGGTGATAGCTTTGGCCCTGTCCTTTCGTTTCTGTTTCTGACCAGTTTCTAGTGGTAGCATAGGGTCTACCTACGGAACAATGCTGCAAATTTTCAACACTGATTTTCCACCTTCTTTTGTTTGGAACAGGGACCAACTGTTTTGGTACAGTGTGCAAGCCCTGGGCTCTGACTTGTGCTCCAAGAGAGTGCTGCTACATAAAGAAGTATTATACAGTAATTGCAGTACTAGTGGGATTCCAACAGCTCTTATCGCTGACAGGACTGTAACTGTTTGCAATGGTAGGAAAATGTTGCAAATGTTTCCTACCATAAGCAGTGTAACTCCATTTCGCCACCTGTAAAATAATGCTTGCTTCTTTCACAGGGGCATTTGGAGGATTATTACTTGGTGTCTCTCTGTTCATCACTTTGAAAATGTAAAGCACTGTGTAAGTGTTATTATTGAAGGGCTGACATCTGTGAAATACAGCGTGTATTTTAAATTCTAATTTTAAACCAAGGAAAATCAAGTAAGCAAGAACTGACCATGTGTTAAAAACACTTGAAGCCCTCTTTCTTGTAACTGTTTATCTACATTTTAAAACCTATGTTTACATTGTAGTAACAGCTGTGTTTAAAGGGGACATGACAGAGCAGACTAATTTGTAAAGCTAAACTTGATTTTGAAGGAAAAAAAGAAAGCTAATGTTTGAAAAAACACTTCAAAAGAAGACAAAAATGATTAAAATAGACATAACCATTTGTTTAAACTATGACTTTCTCAAGAAAAACCAGTCTAATGTAAACTGGCCTATGCATGGTCCAAGCAGCTGTTCTGTGTAGCTGTTACACAAACCCCTTGTTTCAGGGAGGGAAAAAATTAAGACAAAACAGGTCATTCTCAATGAAGGAGCCAAACTAAGGACTGGATTACAAACGAAATGTACACAGACAGGTGAGGTTTGTCCTAATACATCTGAAGGTGTGCCAACTTTTTTTGACCTATTTGCCTCCAACCATGTTTTTGCCATGTACATCATAAGTGTTTAGCATATTTATTTTTGTCTACACCTTCAGCAAACCTAGAGCCAGCACTGTCTGAGATTAAATGAAATGACTCAATCTCCTATTGTAGGCAAAGACTTTCTTAGGGGTTTTATAATTGTGTGAGGTTTTTTTTGTTGTTTGTTTCTGGGATGTCAAAATGTTACTGAAGTGGATTAGATCTGTACATTTCTCAGGGGACTTCCAAGAGATCCCTTGCCAAGGTAGTGGGAAATATATATTAATAACTCATTTCTACATCAAGTTATTTTGAGAAAAAAATGCTTTGTTAAGAGGAAGATGTTGTCAAATGCCCAAGCACTAGTCACACAGTATTAAAGTACTCATTTAAACCTCCTTTCACAAAAAAAAAAAAAAAAAAAAAAAAAAAAAAAAGTCTTTTGTTTGTTTGATTCATCAGGGGCCTTGTGAACTGTGTTATCTTAGGAGAGGGCAGCTGACCAGAGTGAATCAGGGTGGTGATATCATGGTGGTGATATGACTCAAGTGGGTCCTAAGTCAACCTCAGAGTCTTTTGAAAATCAGAAGTCAAATCTGGAAGCAGAGAACACAGTGTGCAACAAACAAATGCAGGGCTAGAGAGCAGAAAAACAGGGGTTTGTGTTATCCTGTTCCACTGATGAGCAGAGATTTTTTTTTGCATCTGGATCCTGACTCAGCTGGACAGGATGGACAGAAACATCAAAGTACCCACAGTCTTACTCACTTTAAGGTTTTGGTCTTGCTCACGAGTTTTAGTCAGCTCCAATTAAGGGGAACTGAGGTTTCCCAAGTGAGGTTCTCCTGCAGTAGTTTTGGTAGCCAGCATCAGTAGCTGTGGGTAGCAGCTGGAAGATCCTGTGAGAATCTCTGACCTTCAGGTCTTTTGTCAAAGCCAGAAGACAGGGAGGTACAATCACAGTGCAGGCCTCTGTGATCCTCCTGTTCAGGGGGCTTAGGGGAGGAAAAGAGGTCACATCCTTCACATCAGTGGCTTTTATTTTTCCCCTAAAAAACATTACCAAACAGATGTTGCTGTCTAATGCTATCTACCTATAAACACCCTCTCCCAGGATCCAGTCAAAAATGTGAACTTTTGCACATAAATCTCTCCAGAAGGTGCTAGGCACATGGAAATGGACTCACACAGGTGAGCTGCATGCTGAATTGCGTGTCTTTTTGTACAAGATGCAGCTCAGGAGAAAACAGTAAACTCCATAAATATACTATCTATTTCCTGAACTCATTTTTCCAATGGCAAATGAGCGAATCCCTCCAGGAGCAGGGAGGAGATGTTTCTTTGCTGCCCCTTTAAGCTTCACTCTCAGCTCTGGAGACGGCTGACAGTCATTCCTTGCCACCTTCTCCTTTGTCCCCACTGATGATCTCTGGTGTCTAAAATGTGACCTCAGTGTCCACTTGGCCTACCTCCCTGGCAGCTCCCTTCTCCTCAGTAGGAGCTAGGTCATTGTTGTTGTACGGGGGTCTTCCAATGGCTTTGACAACTCAAATCCAAATGTAATGGGAAAGAGAAGGAAGATCTCAGGGGATGTAAAGGTCACTGTGGCCACAGGATCTGGTATGGCCATGCTTCAGTGGGACTGCTCAAGGGTGTTTGCATCTGAATGCTTGACTGTTTCCTTTCAAGAAGCTTTTAAAATCCAATTTTGTGCCACCACTCTCTGGAGCTTTTTTCCCAAGGAGGTCAAAAAGCAGTAAAGGAAAAGTGGCGTGTGTTCAAAATGACACTGGTAAAGAGGCAAGCTCACCAAACAACTGTGAATTACTTAGAAGCATTTTTAGGCTATGCTAGTGTCCAGGTATGCTACTTTCCTGAGTTTTAATTTTAGTAACGAATAAATCAACACTGAGGCATCAGTGCTCACCTCACTTTTCCTCAGAGGTGGCTGCTCAAGTTACCAGAATGAGCAGCGCTCCCATCGCACAAGAGAGCCCTTCTCTATCAAGGGGGCTCAGCTACCCTAGAGTTGTTTTACCTTTTATTGTGAATGGAATTTGCTGAATGAAAAGATGGGAATGGCAGGGCAGCTCACCTGATCTGTTAAACACACCTGTAGGCACAAACGTGTGCAAAGTTCTGATCCAGCACCATCCTCTATCTAACTGGATGCAGAGACGAGGCTGGCTGACTGCTCTGCTTTCCCATCTTTGGTGGTACATGATGATTAAAGGCCATGTTATCATTTTTCACATGCCCTGGAGCTAGCTATGGCATTGGAAAAGTATTGGGAAAGGGCAGCTGGAACAGATTTGCACTGTCAAAACAGTACAGAGGAGCACAGTAAGTGTAAAGCTTATATCTGCAGGCAGGTACTAGTTTTTCATGACATGTTTCCACAGAACGTAGCAGAGTGAGTGAGCTCCAGTCCTCTGAGTATCTAGGAAGTCCCAGAGTAAATAATGCAAACACTCCATGGGCATGCGGAAATGAGGAACATTTTCCCCATCCAGAGAGTCTGTTGTGGCTCAGTGTAATCTGCTTCTGAGGGAGATTGTGGCTATTTTTAAGACAGAATAGTGTTTTTCTTGGTCTTGTGTTCCAGCTAAAGACAGTGTAATGGAACAGTGATAGATTATATACTCAGTTAATGGACATCCCACCGCAAAGCTTCCAGCAAGTTCATTTTTTGTATAGAATACCAAGGGAAATGTTTTCTAAATTCCAGTTGTATTTATTTGTCACTGGATCAAGAAGAAAAATGCATTGTATTATTAACCAATTCTCTGGATTCTTATTTTCCCATGAAATAAAAATGACTCGTTTAACTTAAATATTTTATTTTAAATGTATAGTAATTTATAAAGATGAATCTGCAGTAGGAGGGTACCAATAACAGTTTCTCATTTCAGTGCAATATTCAGGAAGGAAAATGCTGAAATAGATACTTTAAAAAATATGTTTATAGCTGAACAGATAGCTGACTGTAACTTACTAATTTCAGTGCACCAGTGATGGTTTGATCTACAGTGCCAAACTCTCCTCCTGGCTGTACTAACATGTTTATATTTATTCCACTGGCTAACTGAGTTTATATATACAAACAGAACATATTTTTCTGTGGGTTAGATGAACCTATATGATACCTAGCTTGCATTATTTCACTATTGTGCATTATTTTTTTAAGACTGGGAAGAGTCTTCTCAGCATGAGGAGTGATCTCATTTGACTTTAGGTCTGACCCCAAATAGGAAATGGAATACTTGTGGCCTGATACTTAATGCAGTGTGTCTCATTTTCCAGGTGCATACATCTGGTCTTTAATGGCCATTTTATCAGGACTGCATCATTTCATCTTGGCCCTTTCACCACAAATGTTTGATTGTAATGAGATCTGAATGTGGGATGTGTCATCTGTAGTATTGAATATATAGAACCGCCTGGGTTTACTGTTCCTATCTTCAAGGCATCACGTGTGCTGTTAGGGATGACATTTTTTTCATGGCAAAACATTGCTGACAAGATATTGTGCAATGAGATTTGCATGACCAAATATCCTGTGAGTAGTCCAGTGGTTAGGATAGGAAACAGGGAGTCAGGATAGCCTGGCTTGGTTCCCACTTCACATACTGACTCACTGCATGACCTCAGGGCAAATCGCTTATGCTGGAATTTCCAAGGGGGCCTCGATGCACAGCTCCCAGGGGAAGCCAGGCAGGGCTGGGTGCCTGGCTCCTTCACAGCTCTTGGCAAGTCTCATTTCCCAACCGTTCTGCATCTCAGTGTACCCATGTTAGTACAAGGACAGGGTTTATAAAGCTATCTGGATCCTCAGGCAGAAGTATTTATTAAGGAAATTGTTAATTGTGTTAACACGTGCTATTTGGCAGGTACAAGCACATGAACAAATGTTCTTCCTTGCTTCTTGAGAAATGCACTGCATTTTTTTTTCTCTTCCATTAAGAAGAGAAACTAAAAAGACTCAGGGGTTTTCCATTTTCTTGTTAAAGCTATGTTTCCAAATTGAGTTTGCCTACAAAGCAGCAGCCACAGGGCATCCCTGGTGGCATCAGTTCTTGGTGTTGTGGTAGGTCATCCCTATGGGCATGAGGAGGCACAGCTTCTTCTCTACCCCATCACTTAATTCAGTCTAGGATCTCAGCCCTGGGGGTGTTCAAGGAAAGCTTGGACGTGGTGCTTAGGGACATGGTTTAATGGGTGACATTGTAGTAGGGTAGTGGTTGGACCAGATGATCCTGATGGTCTTTTCCAACCTGTGAGATTCTATCATTCTTCTCCACCCCACTGAAACATGCCCAAAAATGTACCCAGGCCCTTCACACTTCTGCCTCTAACCCATGGAAACACCAACCTTATACCCACACGGTTCACCCAGACTCCTCAGTCTGCACCTTTCTATCACCTCCCACCTTGTGCTCTCTTCTTTTATCACCTCGCCTTACTTTTATGTTCTATCAGGATATGCAGGTGTTGGCATTGGCAGAGCTTTTACCGCAGCTGCTGAAACAATAAGGTATTGCTGATCTGCTGCTGGATGCACAAAGACCAGAGTGTGAATACACTCACGCCAGAACTTACAAAATTATCTCCACCTACTCTGCTGGAAGCTGTCTGCAGAGCTCGCTACAAAGTGGCTTGCACATCACCAGGGAGCCATGATGTGCAGAGATCCCTGCTAAGCCACTAGGTCTGAGTGATCGCACTGCTGCAGAACAGATTTTTTTTTTTTTTTTTTTTTTTTTGCTCTTAAAAAGCAAACAAAATGTCATGTTATGGGACCAACCACTGTTCTGGTTTGAAGAGAGCAAAGGAGAAAAGGTAACTCTTCAGATCAAAGTGAAACCATGTGCTTTAAGATTTCTACTCAAAAGGAAGCACTGGGTTTGAGATGGCCACTTTTTGATACGGTTGATATCTCTAAATTTCTACTGAAAAATGTGAAAATGTTCTCAAGAATGGCCACTCTCTGACCACTGTGATTGCAATGAAAACCTTAACTTAAATGTCCATCTTTGGATGAAAATGTAAGATGGGCTCACATGATTCTGCACTGAGATTGTGTCTTTTTTAATTTGGGAAAATAATTTAAAATAAATAAATAAATAGAAAATAGCAGAGGCCCAAATCTTCTGTGAAATCAGTGCAGTTACAACAAGTTACAGCAGCACAAGGTGAAATAGTCAAGCTGGGCTCTTGTCTACTTATGGCATCTGGTGCTGCATTAGATTCCTGTGGTGTCTCTCATAGTCTCCAGCTGCGATTCTGGAAGGACAAGGGTCTGATTTAAATCCTCTCCCATAGCTACCAGCCCCATAGAGGTGTGTGGATACTCAGGCAGGTTTAAGAGGTCACTGGACGCCATGCCCTTGTCCACAGCCAGTCACTCCCTTAGGGTACGTTTGCTGTCTTGGAGTCTTGCCTGGCTCGAGCAACATGGATAGGTGTCGAGGTCTGCTCAGCAGCAGCTAGGAGATTGAGTGTTTGCATGCACCACATTGTTCAGCCTTTGAGAGAGGTGCAAAGGGAAAGGAAAACATTAAGGTGAACAGCAAAACAAAAGAAAACAAGGAAGCTTGGCTCAGCACTGAATGCCCTTTGAACAAAGCCAGGCAGGAGTGCAGGGGAGGGGGAGCAGTAGGGAGGGGGAATTTGGCACTGAAATAACTTTTAGCTCACATACAGTGAATTTCCTTTTATCACTAGTAGCCTGGGTCATGGAGACTCAGAGGAAACTCTCCCATTCCAAATGTTTGATACTGCATATATTTGGCTGGCTGCTACTTCCAGATGTGAGTGAATCCAGTTTGTGTGTTTGTCTGATAACAGTTTGGCCTCAATCTTTGCTCTCCCTTAGAAGCACAAAGTACAACTCCACCACCTTTCTACTTCCCCGATTCCTGACCCAGACTCTGCTGAAGACCCTTGGTGGTGTAGGTTTGAGCAGCTTAGAGGCTGCTGCCATTGGTGCCAACACTTGGTATTTCCAAGGGGCTGCTACTGCACCTGGATCACGGAGATGCCAGGATGACTTCAGACTCTAATGAATGAGTCTGAAGGCATCAGACCCTGTCTTTACAACCGATGGTGGCGGCAAGAAGCATCTCTGCCTCCCAACACTGCTCAGGCAATTCCTCCATCGACTCTTCTGTGGCCAGCAAGGTCTGCTCTAGTGCAAGCCTGCAATAAAACCACAGCACAAATTAGCCTTAGAAAAAAGATGATCTGGCCCCGTCTCACTGGTGTTTTTTTCTTTTCTTTCTTTTTCCTTTTTAAATTTCTGCTTTATCTGCTTACGCTGCCTGGTGGCTTTACAAGGCTCATGAACTCATGACCAAAGAGCAGGAGAAGCTCCCTCACCCCCCCCCTTGTTAGCATGCTGTCTGTATCGCATGCAGCCCAACAGCTCACTCCTTCGGCTTTGAAGAAGACTCGGCTCAACTCCTGTGAGGGAGGTGACCAGGCAGATAAATTATTAGCGCTGCAGCTGTAAGGCAAAGAAGTTGAGAGAACAGTTGTGAGTACAAAGAAAGAAGGGGGAGACTGGGTATACTCTCCAGATAAGATTAATCCAGAATTCTACAAATTCTACAAATCTCTTGATACAGTCAACTCAACTCCTTTGGTGAAGATATGATTGAGAGGGAAGCATTCTTTCTACTGGAAAATATACATATATATGTTTGCAGCTATTACAGTTGCTTTTTTGCAAAGCACTGTGGGCTTCTACAGAAATTACTTTTGGTGTCTACAAGTTAAAAAAAAAAAAGTCTTAAGTTGTAACAGTCTTTGGAAAACAGCTTTAAGAGAGCATTGCTTTGACAGAGATAAAAACAGGCATATTAGGAATGAAGAAACTTTATTACATTCAAGGTCTTGCAAACCTTTCAATACACGCAGGGAATGTGTTATGCTGTTGACAACTTTTACAAATGTTTTTTCCCAAAAATTTTATCTTGTATTTTACAGGCTTTTCAGCTTACATATTTGTTTAAACCTGTCATGTTTATTAGAACAAAAAAGAGGTTATGGCTGCTTTTTAATATTTGTGCTATACTTGCACGGACAGGATCTCAGCTGCCCAGCATAGCGGGTTCTCTCCATACGCTATTTTTGTCCGTTGGTGTATATTTATTTTATGTGTCTGTTTATATAGGCAAAATATAGGAAATCCATATGTCACCAGCATGCCTTATTTGTGCACATATAAACATATGTAGGATCAAATGTAACATCTCCTTTCCCTGATACATATGTACTCCCACACTCGGAAACAGACGTTTTCTCTCAATTCATTTCTGCCTCATTGCAGCCTTTCTTAAACAAAATCTGAACCGAAGTGGGTGGGACCTGCAGGTTCAGACCTGCCATGAAGGGTGAATATGAAACAGGGCTCTTGAGGCGGAGGTCGCAGTTGCCACTGAGATGCCTGCTATTTCCACACCGTTGGTTTCCCTCCACCAAGGAATGGGCTGAAATACCAATCTGTTCGGTGGTGGTGGGAAAGCAAGTGAGCATGATTTCTGATTTTTTAGGAGGAAGAGGAAGAAGGAGAAAAGGGAGGGGAAGGGGAAGGGGAAGGGGAAGGGGAAGGGGAAGGGGAAGGGGAAGGGGAAGGGGAAGGGGAAGGAGGAGAAGGAGAAGGAGAAGGAGAAGGAGAAGGAGAAGGAGAAGGAGAAGGAGAAGGAGAAGGAGAAGGAGAAGGAGAAGGAGAAGGAGAAGGAGAAGGAGAAGGAGAAGGAGAAGGAGAAGGAGAAGGAGAAGGAGAAGGAGAAGGAGAAGGAGAAGGAGAAGGAGAAGGAGGATGAAAAAGGCTTTCACCAGAAGGCCCGTGCTGTCGCCCCACGCGTGTCCAACCCCGCGGGAAGCAGACCCGGGCTCAGGTCCCCCCCGCCGTGCCCGGGCGGCCGCTAGGGGGGGACCGGACTCAGGCTGTGCGGGGAGCGGCCCCGGGTGGGCGCCGCGCTGGGCAGGGACCCCCGGGCCGCCTCTCCCCCGAAGTGCCCCCGACAGCCGCTGGACGGACTCGGCCTCCCCCCGCTGCGGGGAGGGGGCTGAAGCTGGGAGGCTGCTGGGAGGCTACTGGGAGGCTACTGGGAGGCTGCCGGGCCGAGGGTGGGAGCCCACCTCAGGCCCCCCCTGCCCGGCTCGGCGGTGGGCGCGGCGGGGAGCTCCGGCCGTCGGGGGGCTGCAGCATCCCCCGCCGCACAGCCCCCCGACGGCGACTTCCAGGCAGCTGGAAACGCCTGAGTGTTTCCTCCAGCTAAAATAAAATGCTAGCTTTTTTTTTTTTTCCCCTTTGCTTTTTTCTTTCAAGAAAAGTATTTTTATTGAGTCCTATTCCACGCTAGCGTTAAGACACTAACGGCACTGTAAAAAGAAGTCCCTATATATCACTCAGTCAAGTAGTCTAAACAACCGCATTGGAAGTTTTCCAGTGTTGCCCAGTCAATGACCACAGAACGTATTTGGAAAGCAATCATTAGCAGTGGCAGTCATGTAATCCTGCCTTTCTGCCCGGCTGTTCCTCAGGAGAGACGCACACATCCCGGTGGCTTTGCAATGTATACTGTTAAGAGGTTAAGTGCATATTTAACATGTGATTATCACACCCGGAGAACCCATGACACAAGACAGAGTGTGGGTTTTTATGGCTACGAGGAGTCACAGCTACATCACAGTCCTAGAAGATTTCTCCAGCTCTGAAGAAACTGCACACAGTCGATTAAGAAGGATTAAGTTTATAAGCAGGCAGTTATTAACAAGATTCTTCCGGGTGTCTTTTTCATGGGAACCTGACGAGACACTTCAAGCACCCTCCAGAAATAGTACCTCCCTAGATGAGACTGCAGTGCTTTGGATGTTGGATAAAAGAGAGGGAAGGCCCAGTCCTTCCAATAGCATACGGTGACTATTTGTCGTTATAATAGACCAGCTAATTCATTAAATATGTTGTTTAAAAACAAAAACAAACAAACAAACAAACAAACAAACAAAAAACATGGGGAATAAATGTATCACCCTTATTCTTCTACGCACAGGACTTGGTTAATTGCAAGAGAAGAATTGCAACAACAAAGAGCCAGGTCTGCATCTCAGTTTCCTTATCGACACAGAGGATAATCCTTCAACACTCATCTGCCTCCTAATAGATTTTTGTGCAACAATGCATTAATCTGAAAAATGCATTTGTATTTTCAGACAGTGATAAGCAAGCATGATGTAATCTATTCTAAAAAAGTCTTCTGTAAAACAATATACTTGATGTACCTAATTTGAGCTGACAAGTTTTACATAGGTTGTCATATTTAATCAGTGTATGTCAGCTATTCTGAAATGCAAAGTGGCATAAACAGTTACTTACTTCTAGCCGGTATCATACAGACATTGGAAATAATAATATGTACAGATTTCATTGACTTTACAATTAGCGGTGTTAAGAACACTAAAATGATAAAGTTGCAGGGCAAAACTATAATCAGGCTGATGGATGTGTTCATATCGAGTCTTTTTGGAAACTATCCTACATCTTTGTATTGTTTTCATGGCTCATTATAACCTTAATAATTATTCTTGTCTGGGTATTTAGCCCTGAAAATAACAGTAACATTGTTCTATATTCCTTTTTTTTTTTTTTTTCCTATAGGATAAATGGAAGAATGAGTTTGTGTGTGCAGGTGTGTGCATGTGCCCATGTATGTGAGCAAGCAGTATAGAGACAGTGTCTGAAGCATCCAGTGAGGGGATGGACAAGTTCAGGATGCAAGCTCTACCTTTCGCTGTGATTGCTACACAACTTTTTGCCTCTGAGTTTCCTTATTATTCATTGGCCAAGGTCATGTCTAGTTCCCCCCCAAAATGAGTCCTTTTATGTACACCCTCCTACTTCCACTTACGCATTTTGGTATGAATGCTTCCCCACAGAAATGCTGAGAATCACATGAATGCATAGAAAAGCTGGAGGCACCCCTCATTTGAAACAACATGAAGCTGAAAGCCTTGCTTTCTGAACCTTTCCTTTAAAATACATATTTTTTTAATGTTACATAGCCCTACATGAGAACAATTCCTACTGTAATTCAACAATCTGATCTTGCAACAGACTAGTTTCTTCCTGTACGAAGTAAAAATGTAGAGACCTCCCTGTTTCCTGCTGCAAATATCGCATCTAGTATTTCTCTACCCTCACTAGACCTTACGTCTAGACTTACACAGCAGAAAATCCCTCTTTGAATGTATTGGACACCACTTGGTGTGACTGCTGCAAAGTGAAACTTTCACAAAATTGCTTGCTGTAATCAATATCCTGACACTCCACTGCGCATGTTATAGGATTGTCACAAAGTCTCTGATTTCATCAGCCCACAATGAATGTGGTTGCAGCAAGTAATCTTAATACCCAATAAAATTATTTTACAGACAAGAAAAAGCTCTCTCCCCGCCCCCCGGTATTGAGGAATTTGTGAGTAGGGCTTTGCAGACTTGCAATATTTAAATGAAGCTTATAGACAAAACAACAACAAGATATCTTAAATACTTTTAATAACATGGTCAAAAACCACATGGCTCCTCTTAAAGGCAATCATGGAAGTTAAAGAGCAAAATAAGGTGCCTGATTAAATGTAGAGTCATGGAAGGATACCTTATTATAGATAATTACTTGTAACACACCTGAATACTTTTAATGCAGAATCTCATAACTTCAAATAGTTGCAATTTCTCCAAACAACGATATAGATTAGCCAACAGATTACTATGTTTATTTAGCTTTAAAACAAAGCTTTGTCTGAAGCCACTGGAGTTATTACTCTCCTTTTATACCATCCTGGTTTTGTGAAATTGTAGAACAGCATAATTTTGCCTGCAAAAAGAAGATTGGTATTTGGACCATTCTATTCTGTATTTATTAACTGTGTTTTCATGTTTGCACTTTTGTTTTTCTTTCCCTCTCAGCATCTTTTCTTACATGCTTGGCAATACAATTGCTAAGAAGTTAAATGACCCTAATGAAACCGAACACTGGTTCAGAACTGTTCCTAGCAAACAAATTACAGTTGTGACTTCATGGTAATTTGCAGGGAGTTGTAGCACCACTGATAGGAGCCTCCCCCCTGCACGTACACACACATGCATGTGAACATGGCAACAGAGCTATCCTGTATACCTACTTCTCCCTCATGAAACCAAAGCTCTGTCCTTCCAGTGCCCTGCTCTGTAAACTGCATTTTAAAATTATTTCCCTTGCTTCAGAGGAGGTAGATGTATCCTTGAAAAATGCATGACTAGGTGTACGTTAGAAGTAATTCCCTTTGGGAAAATAACATGTATTGTCCTCAGGATGACATCCCAGGTACTTCTCTACTGGGAAAGTCTCCATAGCATAGACTAACAGCATCCCAGTTTCTTGTGAGGGCTTCCCATGACTGGCTCCATTACCCATACTGGTGACCAGTCCCCACTGCCCAATCTAGTCCTGGAGGGACGTGGCATATCCAAAGTGCTTCTTGGCCATTCATCCTCCCCGTGCTCCTGGGACATAGAAAGTTCATCAGCCTTACTCATTCCATGCTGTTTGAGAGATGGGAGAGGAGGAGAAGGAGGTTGAAGACCTGTCCAATACCTGCAATGGCCGAGCCCAGCATAGATCTGCTCCCAGTTTCTGCTCGCTCTTCCAGACCTTTCTTTTTTTTGGCACCCCCCCAAACTCATCCTGCGGTTCGTGAACCTTAACAAACCTTTCAATGAAGCTTGTCTGGGTTTTGGATTGGTAAAGAAATTTGAAACCAGGCAAGGTTTTGTGTTGGTGTGTGCTGCACTGTGAAAATTTCACATGACTGTTTTTCACCCCACTTGTTCAGCCATAATACCACGGCAAGGCAGGCCAGAAAAGTGCAGGTTTTACTGAACAGCACAGTTTATAAGTAGAAGGTGGTGAGAGTGGCGGGTATGGAAAATGGGTTTTCAAGAGTTTATGAAAGTTACCACTTCCTTTGGGAATCCACATTCCTTACAAAATCTATTCCTATTCCCACCCATACAATCCCTTTGTTTTTACTGCAGTGGTCCTGTGTATCTAAGAATTTGGCACTATGTATTTGTTAACAGAGTCTTCATGCGTGGTTTGAATTACTCATAAAATCCTGTTTTCCGCAACCTTTACAGAGAAATACAGAGTAGCTAGGTTAACTGAAATCAAAGGAAAGCAATCTTAAATCTTTCATAAAATTTTAAACAAGAAAGGACGAAGGGCTCAAACAATAGTGTTTTTAATATGTCTGTGCTTGTGCACTCTTGAAACCAGTTCGCAAGTCAGCCGTGAAAATGTGCAGCCTGAAACATGTTTTCTGCTTGCATGGAGGCAACTAGCCCACTAATCTTCACCCCGAATGTAGACGTGCACTGCAAAAAGAGCACAGCCTGTGCAAGCTCTTGCTCAGCACAGTAGTCCTTATTTACTCCCCTGGGGCTTTTCACTACAGCCTATGGAGTATTAGATTAATGGGAGCAGTGTGAGACCCTTGCTTGAGATCAGGCTCTATGCTGTTGATCTGCACTGAGGAACAGGAAGGTACAAGAAACTCTTTTACTTTTGCTTCATAGCCTGTTTCTGTTGTGTTTTAAGGAACAATACTTCCCATCAAATTGCCATGTAAAATTTTATTGTGTCTACTCAAGCTGTGCTAAAATGGAAGGCAAGTAATCTGCTTCAGTCAGTGTGTTGCTGTATGTTTCATTTTCTCAGTAGAGCTAAGGTGGTAGGCAGACATCCGCTCTCGGATCCAATTGTGCTGACCAAAGAATCCACCATCTCTGCTGCTTCACACTTCCCCCCATCTGCTCCGCACTCCCCGGCTCTGCCAGCGGAAGGGCTTGCGGGAGAATTTAGGTAACCCACTGCAGGCAGGGGCTGCTAGGAGGGCTAAATCCACTCTCGGCAACCATCTGACACAAAGGAGTGATCATTTCTTTTTTTAGCTATACTGATCTTAAAGAAAAAAAAGGGGGGGAGAAGAAGGGGAGACACCATCTCGCCCTACAAACCTCACCTTGCTTATATTCCTATCCACTGCTACAACAGTATTATATGTAGGTAGGCAGCCAGACAGATAGACAGATAAATTTTTTGTCCTAATGAGACACAGCCTAAAAACATAAGCTACTGCATACAGGCACTCATTTTTTCTCAGACCGTCAATTTTTTTTTTGTATCTGAAGATCCCAAACAAATGTTGGGGCACACAAAACTCTCTGTGTAAGATGCTTGTCCATTTTCTCCAGCTCTGTCTTTCAGTTTACCGAATAATTATTTTTCCACTGCTTCTCTAGAATACGGTAAATGTAATAAAGGGGAAATGTCTTACCATGAAAGAGGGTCAAAGTAATTGCTGGAGATGCATACAGTTTAGGTGTGCTGTGATGGTTCTGGCATGAAACCCATTGATCTGTCCACTCCTTTTGACCTCTTTTCATTCTTCATGACATATGTCGTGCATGGTTAGCACATTTCGTTTCAAGTTTCCTTTTCCCTTGCTTTATCTCCTTCCTTGCATGAACACAATCGTTATGAGAAGATATTTACCATCCATACCTTGCATCTCTGAGGATAACATGTCAGGTACGGCTTTCGCAGACATACAGCATGACACATTACATTAGAAGGTTTACTTTGCTAAATATTGTTTGCTGATAATTTTACTCTTTTGTGATGTTTCTTCAACAGACTGTTTTTGACAGGCATTTTCCAGGCAGCCCGGTAACATCTAAATCAAACCAACCATTCTCCTGCATAAAATGAAAAACATAATCAACAGCACCAGGACATCCCGGCAGATCAAGTAATTTTTCTCTTAAATCTTAGCAGTTTTCTGACTCAAAACTTTTATTTTCTAAGGATAGCTGTAACGCCGATAGCAATTTAACTTCAAGCATTCAGACAGAACACAACCCTCCCCCCCCTCCCAATTTGCCAGAGAAAAGGCATCTGAGGCAACATTTGCTCTAAAAGGATAATTAATGCTAAGTTACTACAAGGCTTGTTCAGAAATGGTGGCATTAACCACAATCAAATTTAGGCGTGTTTCTTTTTTTTTTTTTTTTTTTTTTTTTCTCACAGAAATATAGGTGATGTGTAAATTGACCTATCACACACAGAGTGTATGATTTCCAATTTTGTATTCTTGTTTCTATTGCAATTTTAAAATTATTTTTATGAACCACAATATCCTTTAAGCTGACTGCCTGCAAAGGACAGGGACATAGAGGATTGTCTAAACCTCTACAAGTGTGCTGAAAGTTTCTTTTGTCTTACACACCAGCTAACTTCTCGATTAGATAAAGAACTAAGAAAACTACTCTGGTGGATAAGATGGCAATCAAATGTGGAAATCTTCACTGTATAGAGCACCCTGGGGTTTGTTAAATATCTGCAGATCTGCTTGTTGTAAGTGACAATGTTTATTCTTGCAAGTGAATTCCAAGATAGCCTGGCTTCCTTGGGGTTTAATCTCAGCCTTTTTTTGTTTCTCTGATTAGTTGAAAACTGTAGCAGGTCACCCAGGCTCTTTGAAGAATGAAGGGTCTCATTCCAGGGTGAGGCCCAGCGAATTTGTGAATGAATGAAAAGTTAATTGAGGAAAAGGGCAGAGCATACTTCAGTCATAGTTAATTTAAGAAAAGCTGATAAGTTAGTAAATAGAAACACCAGTATATTCTTTCAAGTAGAATTTCTGCTCTTACGGATATCTTAGGTGCTGTTGCTCTGGCCATTCTAGAGATTGGTGCTTGTCGCTGACACTTTATTATCTAATCTTCTGCCCAAGGAGAGATTCTGTAGTGTTGAGTAATTACGAATAGATTGAGCTTGGCTGGAAAGTGCCTTCACTAAAATCCAAGGGAAGCTTATGCTCTATAAACTTTGTGAATTTTATTTTAACCTAGAAAATACGCATATATATTATATGTATAGTACTAACAAACATTGTGGAAAATACCATGAATGTTGTAGTCCATCATTTTTTAGGGAGGTGAATGAAACTGTTGAATCATGTTCTGGATTTTTATTGTACTTGAAATGTCTTTTGTAAACACTGCAGGATTGTAGTAAAATACAAAAATGGAGTAGTGACTCGATAAAAGCCATCTATTCAATTTAAAACTGTTACATTAAAGCTATAAAAACAAAACGCAAAAAACTCATGTGCAAGCAAATGAAAGGCATTCTTTCTTCATGTGTAGAGAAGTGGAAGAGAAAGCTGTGTTTTGCTGCAGGAAAGCTGCCTAA
The DNA here is from genome assembly GCF_964211825.1 of Aythya ferina. Classification (NCBI taxonomy): domain Eukaryota; kingdom Metazoa; phylum Chordata; class Aves; order Anseriformes; family Anatidae; genus Aythya; species Aythya ferina. The sequence continues at coordinate 170,750,029 of NC_140296.1, read as the reverse complement.
AGAAAATGTGTAACTGTGAGCTGTGCAAGGAAGGGAGAGCATTGAGAAAAGCAAGGGCCACAGGCAGCAGCTTTTAAAGCTTCTGCAGCAACAGTTTTTTTTTTTTTTGTTTGTTTGGTTTTTTTGTTTGTTTGTTTGTTTGTTTTTTTGTTTTTTTTATCGAGTCAGTGAAGCCACAGCAGACAGCTGGGTGGACAGAATCAAACATTTCTTCAATTTTAAATATGCTTTGGGCTCCCGTGGGACTTGCCAGCCATGCATCTCAGAGCACCCTGCCAACATCTCTCCAGTCCTCTGAGGTGAGTGTTATTCTCACTTGATAGATAAGGAAAAATGGAGCAGGAAAAGTGTAAAGAATTTGCCATACGTCACACCAAAAGATTGCAGAACAGTTAAAAATAAAAGATAGTCTGAATAAAAACAGCACAATTTGGGGGAGGGTAATGACTCAATACTCTGGTTCCTAGGATAGGAAACTTACCCCTACCTTCCAGGGCACAGGCTGGGCTGCGAATTAACGTGTCTAAGTTACCTGGGTTGGAATTACCCCACTGGAAAAAGAGAAAGGGGTGTTTCAGGTTGGGATCTAGGAGGGCTGGAGCCCTGCTCTCAGGTGCTGTCATGACCATGTGGAGCGTTAGGGAGGCCAAAGCCTCTCCCTGCACCTCAGCTGCTTGCTTGTCCAGGGTGGGGACGGCAGCACCCACCTTTATTTGAAAACAAGAAAAAGCAAGTGGTCTTGGGTCCTTCGACACACACACACAGTACTGAAAGTCTGGGGTTTCCATTCCTTTAATCTCAGGCCTAGATTAAACTCATTGAATTTGACTTTAAAATCCTAAAAGAAAGAAGTAAGAGACTCCATTTCCTAGGTGTCCACTGTACAAGTTTTGCAGGTTTGTAACGGAGGCCTACCAGGGCCCCCATCTCCTTCTCCCTTTCTGTCTCTAGCAAAGGGAATGGCAGCAATTCGGATCGCTGGCCTTTTGGTTTCCCCCATGAAGAGCAGGCCCTGCTGATGAGGGGAGCTAGCCATTGCCGTGGCTAGCCATTGCCACTGCGGTATGTGGACATGCACAAACTGATCTGCAACAAGGCTTTCTTTGGCAAAAGCTAAGTAACATCAGATCTGCTACTGCTGCTAGTGAAAGAAGAGCCACCTCAGCCATTACAGATCAGAAACCTACCTCATGACTATGTTAAGGGTGCCAAATACACGTCCACTGCCTCTTCTCACACAACACTTTGATGACATGTAATGAAAACGTAATTTAATTAATCTGTAATCACATATAATAACAACTGCAGTGTGATTTAAAGATGTCTACACTGGCAGAACTTGCGCCAGGGAGAAGGAAACGGGCCTGAGGTCCCAACTCCAGCTGGGATTGGGGAGAAGAGCCTGTGCCTGCTTGACTCTAACCCTATGTCCACGGCCCTGTCTCCAGCTGCATGGTACCACAAACACAAATCCCCACAGCCGTCCCACGCACCCTATTCACTAACCCAACCAATTTAATTTCTGTGCTTAAACAATACTGGACACAGAAGAAATTGTGCTGTCAGGGGGTTGCAGGCCAGCTACTTTGCTGACCTGTAGCTCCTCTGAAGCAGAGATTTGTCTTACAAAAATAGAAACAAGAGCTATACTCTTTCTGCTGATACCAAGACATCATTATCAGCAAAATAAACAGCAACTGATTAAATGAGAAGCTAAAGTTTTAGTTGCAGGGGCAACTTCTAGCAGCCTTAGGTCATGTTCAATTTAGGTAATCATGGTCAGCCCTATGCATAACCACAACTAACTAGCATGATTTTAATCATTTTTTACCATGGATACAAAGTACAAAGGCTTGTTTAAAAATATGTTGATTAAAACCTAGGAGTGAGCCCACTTCAAAAGCCTTCTCAAAATTGCATACATGGGTCCAGATCCAAAAAAAAAAAAAAAAAAAGGAAAAAAAAAAGAAAAAAGAAAAAAAAAGGCACCTGAAAGTCACATGATTCAGTGTTTCATTTGTAAGCCCTTGACTCCAGAGAGCAATGCAAGCACATCCTGATTCTGGCACCCAAATGTGCTCAGAGGAAGGAGGTGGCTCCTTGGGGACCCAGCAGGAGCTCCTCATGGCCAGTACACACAGAACAGTGCCTCTGGAGGCCCATCACCACCGTGCCGTCTCCTGAAACACAAAGAGGGCTTCCAGGCCCTCAGAGCTTCTCTCTCGGAAGCTGGTTCCTAAGTCATGGTGCCAATACACTGCGCTGTGATGACTAATGTGGCAGAGGTTATAGAGTGTTTGCCCAGGCTGAGGTTCAGCCCTTTCCTTTCTGAGAAGGGGCCTGTGCCCAACTCCTGCTGCCAACCCTCCAGCCTGGTCAAGACCAGGAGCCATCAGGGATGGACTTTGGCTTCCTCACCACTGGGTGGGCAGGGTCCTGGCTTACCAAGCAGGGCCAGCCCTTTCATCCATTATCCGCTCTGCACTCAATCCAAAATACCTAAGTGCTTCTGCGGATGGGGACCAGGACATGGCTCTCTGCCCCATGGCAGGGACCTCCTGAGGGGCAGCTGCTTTGATTTACCTCTGGCAGGACTCCTCTCCCTTCCACAGATGTCAGTGTGGGGAAGTGTTGCTGCAGCCCAGAGCCCTGCCACCTCCCCTCCCGGCCCCCTCCCCAGCCCCCAGTGGCTCCAAAGGAGAAACTCAGGAAACCCAAATCCTGGGAGCAAAATACAAAGCACATGGAGGAAAGATGCTGCGCTCGTGTCTGCCACCACCTTTTGAAAAAAGGGAATCTTGTTTTTTTGTTTTGTTTTGTTTTGTTTTGTTTTTGGACTGCCCTTTGTCTTTCTCCTTCTCTTCTTTTAAAAGTGCAACCTTTAATTCCACAGCTCCTCTGCTACCCATTGCGTTGGTGTTTTTTCTCACTATAACCAGAGAAAGTGAATTTTATTTATTGTAGCTTAAGACACTCAACTTTTAATTTGAAAGAAGCCATTTCCCTCCAATTTTGTTGGAACTGCCTCCACCAACCCCATCCCCCAGCACCACATTTTTCCTCTGGCCAATTCCCACCATGGCACCAAGCGCTGCCAAACCTAGGCCCGGACCCACTCTGCCCCTTGCCAGGCTGTGGCGGGCACGAAGCGCGGTGCCAGGGGGTATGGGGCACGCCAGGGGTGGAGGAATTGAGCCCCGTGTGCAGGGACCCTGCAAGGCAGTGTGCTGAATTTAAACTTTGACCTTTTCCCTCTCTCTGCTGTGATACACAACAGGCACTTACCAAACCCAAGCTGGTGAAATACATGTAACAGCCTTTTTTTTTTTTTTCCTTTTGTTTTGTTTTTGCTAACGATGAGGCCGTGCCAGTTGAGAAGTCAGTCTTTTTGATCCTTTGCAAAGCCAGCAAATACCTCCATGTTACCAGTTTAGCTATAGGTGTGAAAAATATTTACAGGGTTCTATTTAAAACTGAAACAGAAAAAAATAAAATAAAGATCAGTCTCCTTCCACCCTCAGAAATAATAAGCTATGCCTTCCACTAACTGTTCTCTAAAGGTTTTCTTCTTTTAGGTATAGAACATGGTAATTCGCTCTGGGGAATACACTTTTAATTACAGCTACCACTTTTATTTTGGTTTTAATTACAGATTCAGTGCTTAACAAAATTATATTTCAAATGAGTTAAGTTCTCTAATTATTTTAATTTCTTTGGATTTTTAGGCCTTTTAAAAGTCAACTGGATAAGGCTTTTCCATCTCCCAGTCAGTTAAGGCAAACAAATGCCATTCCTACTTGATGTTCTTTAAGCTTCAGTGATTTTGTTATTTTAACATCTCTTAAATGTAAAGAACTTTTCAAGATGTCAATTCTCCCACCAATAAACTTAATTAAAATGTACATTTAAATGAAAGAGATAATTAATTCACACCATTCCATTTGCTTATTACTTGACAGTCAGGGTGTATTAAAAGCTCAGACCTGTGAAAAGAAAACACACAGAAAGAGGCACAAATAAAACAATCGGCATCAAAATATCATTTTCTGTCACCATTTTCCTATGTTCCTATAATAAAACTGTCAACTGCGTGAAGTTATTTTCTGCTTTTTATGAGAGTGGATTATCCTCACTTTCCAGTGAATTAATTTCACTGACACTGTAAATTTTTGTTTGCACTCGTTTTTCTTTTTAATTTTAGAAGTCATGATGGTTATGGCTATTGCTATATTTAAACATCCCCCACCCCCCTGAATGGCCGCCTGGACTATCAGTAACTTTTTCCAGCTAATTCTGTATAACAAGTCAGTGTTTCCTTTGTTTGAAAGGTGACTTCGAGAACCAATCACTTCCAGCTAGGAATAATACCCATTTAGTTATTTTTTTATTATTATTTTCTTTACAAAAATCTAACCCCTGTGGGATTTTGAATGGAATGTGTTTTGTCTCAAGGCAAACAAATAATGTTTGTAGAAAGTCTAATTATTAGCAAACCACTCTTTTCTTGTTCAGGGGGCTGTATTGATTGGGGTGAGAGCTCCCTTTGGTAAAGCCGGGCCGCGCTGGCCTTTCAGTGGCTGGCTGATTAATTCCCCCACATCTAGCACAGCCAGAAGAAAGGCACACAGAAACAAAGTTGGTTTTGTCAGCAGCTCTGGTCCCCCTTTGCTCTGCTCGGAGGCGCCTGGCCAGCACGGGTGGCAGGGCACTGCCAGCCTCCTGGCTCTCCCCCAGGTACTCGAGGGGCATACATTGGTTTTCTCCCCAGCTTCCCAAAGGCACCAACTGCTCTCAAGTGGCTGGAGCCATGCTCCGTGTCTGCGCCGGAGCCTTCTGGCCTTGCAATGGGAGGAAAAGCCTCACTTTTGGCCTGAGCGTCATGGAGAAACAGGAGTTGTGGCTTTGTCATTTGGTGTGTTGGTTGTCTGGGGGAGAGAGAGGGGTTTGAGCAGCCCACCTGGGAACATAATGAGGGGTGATGAGGAATCTCAGCTTCCAGAGATCTCCCCCTTGACCCCAAAGGCAATCAGATAACCTCTCCCTGGTTGGGTTTCCAGGGAAGGGCACGTCACATTACTGGAAAGTGAGGGCTCAGTAATGGCCAAAACATTTACCTAAGGCCCTCTTTAGGAAGCTGTTCTTAGGATGTGGTGAGAAGGAACTACGCTGAGGAGCCTCTGGTACAAGCTGTCTCTGGCAGCGTGAACACAGCTGATCTGTTCTTGACTGCATGACTGGCTAGGAAACTTTGACTGTGAAGACTCTGTGACTGTCAAGAAAAAAATGAGTGAAGTACAAAGGATATTTTGGGCATAATAGCTAGTCATTCCAGACACTAAGGAAATACCCACATAGACACGCATCACAAAATGTTACATATATGGAAATGTTATGATAGCTCATACTGCCTCATCATTTCCATTAAAAAGTTCTGTTTTCATGGATTTCATAATTCACCCATAAACATTTATTCTGGGGCAAAACTAGATGTACCATATCCCTTGAGAGAGAGTTTTAAAAAAACCTACTACTCAAACCCAGTAAGTTGATGCAGAGGAAATGTTTTATTAACAAAAGTTCTAACCAAAATTGGTTAGTAGCAGAATAACACGATTGTTTTGTGCATCCATGCTTTCTGAGACCATCAATATATTGTACTTTCTTGATATTCCACATCCCACATGGGATTATGAAACTGCTAGCAAATGTTAATTATTTTCCAGTGTTGCCTTCAGGTAGAGCAGAAGTTATTCCCTCTTGACACATGAGGAAACAAAAGGGTTCAATGTGATAAAGACACAAATGGCATAAGATGAGACAGTTCCCAGTGTCATGAGACAATTCCCAGTGTCACTGATTCTCTAACTTCCTTCTTTAAAATACCACCTCTTTTTTAGATACAAAAATGTGTGTCCTTGCTTTTAGCGTGGAAAAACAAAGACAAGTTCATTTAATTTTCATTGTGATTTAGCAATGTACTTCAAGAAATATATTCTGTATCACCTTTGAGACTACAATACACTGGAGTTTTGTCTCCACATTAAATGACTGATAGTAACAAAATTAGGTATATTATCACCCCAGATCATTTGTGCTATTACATCGAAAGAGGGCAGAGTAAAGTACTAGAGGCACCAAAGTTGTGCAGGTTACAAAGTGTAAGGTGGTATCTGTCCTAGGAGGAGACCTCCCACACTCACGTAACTGGAAACACCTTCCACTTAGCACTGGTTGTCTTAGGAACTGAACATCATAAGAAACACCAATTCATTGAAAACTGATAAAATAAACATGTAAACAACACAACCTTCCTACCCTGGATGATTTCTTTCAAGTCTATAGGACACATTTCTCTCACCTTTTCATGCTTTTTTTTCTATAGTTCAGGAAGGGATAGTGTGCTTCCTGATCTCTGCATATAAACAGAAAATCACTGGGATCCAGGAGCTGAGGTTTCAGATACTGGAGATGGGCAAATACTAAACATTACGTCTCCACTTCTGTTGGGCTTACAACCCCAGATGCTACTGTAAACAATTTAATTTCTGCCAAGCTCGTGACCCCACTTGTAACTTCTATGACCCCACTTCTGGCCATGAATTCTAGATTGGGAACTGCTGCTGGAGATATCTGATTGTTTATTTCAAACATTATGCTGAGAGACACTAGCTTCCCCCCTACAACAGATGAAAACATCAGGAGCTGGACTCCAGTAAAGTTGCGAGACTGAAAATTTTGAAGTGTGGTCATTTAAAGCCTTGTCTGTAAGTCTGCCTTTCCATTTTAACACCTCCTTCCTGGGAGCAGAATGTATGCATGACCACCAGAGCCCTACCAACCTCCACAGATTTATAGTGAGTGAAGTAACAGTGATACCCTCTGGAAAAGAAACATTGTGAAAAAGAAACCCATGGCAGAAATCATGTGTTATCTGCTGAGATCTCAAGGCTTTTCCCTCATGTAGAAATTGCTGGTGATGATGCCAGCTCAGCCCAGCCCAGCTTCCCAAGCCAGCTCCATGCCCAGGCCCAGGCTCCCAGGCAGGGTTTGGGCTGTTCCTTGGCCTCTGTCTTGCCCCAGATGCTGGCGAGGAGGGCAGCAGCCCAGCTCGCCCCTGGCTTGTGGTGGTGTTGGAGGAGGGCAGGAGCTAGCATGCAGCCAGGGCAGCCTCCCCATGGGCAGGCTGCTGCTCATTAGGGCCAGAGACCCACACTGCAGCTTGTCTGAGCAGCCCGTGGCCTTCGGTGCTTCTTTATGACGCGTAAAGAAACCCTGAAATGATATTTTTCTTTTAGCATTAGAAATTCAGGTGTTGTCTGGCTTGGAAATCTCCGAGGCAACCAGGGAGCAAGGAGAAACAATGACATTACAAGAGCCAAGAGAGTGAAAGCTGAGCAACTGAGAACCATTAGCAGGGTTGCCAACTCTAATGGTTTTCCTTACGGGCTTCAGGATTTCAGACCCTTGGAAGGTTTTGGAGGGTTAAGCTGCGCCTGTAGGAAGAGCTCCCCTGGCTGGTTGTTCTATCTCTCCCACCAGCCTCCCGGGGAAGCAGTCACCCAGGGGTGCTGCAGCTGCATCGCCCCACGGCACCAGGTGCCCAAGGGCTTCGCTCCTGGCTCCCTGATTCCCCTGCTCACCACTTCACAAGAGAAGGGTGCCCTAACGGGAGGTATATACCAAGAAGAGCTAAAGGAATAGTACTAGCTGAGTTAGCCACTCCATTAATTAATGCAGCAAGGCTAAATTGTGTTTGGAGGAGGGATAGGTGGGTAGTCAATTTGGGGGGCTGCAGGGATGGAGGGGTTTTGTGCATGGGAATTATCCTATATTTATACATGAGAGCAGCATGCAATAATGCTTCTGTGTAGGGGCTGGAGGAGTTCCTGGGGGTGGAGTGCCATCCCTCTCTGTCAACGCTATGGGTTTGGAGTTGGCTGCAGGACAGAAATGCTGTGACAGAAGCAGGTTATCCCTCCCCACGGTCATGGGACTGTACACAGCAGCACTGCCCTGGGATTTGGGGTGGGTGGGAGTGGGAGAAAAGCAATGAATGGTTTCTCTGTGGTAGAGCACACTTTGCTAATTGCTTCTTATAGTTGTGCTGTGAGGAACTCATGTTAAGCACGTAAACAGAGTTCTGACATATTATGCCAGGGACCTAATTCTGAAAAGTAGATACCAAGCCTGATCACCACCTGGTCCTTGTTTAATAATAAGTTCTTGTGACTTGCTTCACCTGACATTTGTTAGACCTGTCTCTTTGTTTGCTGATTAAAGAAGCATTTATGGAATGGTAGTGAAATAAATGTGGAGGAAAAGTCTATGACAATGGTAAGTCTGTGGCACAAACCCTGTAAATGGAGTTGTAAGTTAATTCTGAAAAATCTCCCCTTGCTTTTCCCTAGGTATTTCACAGTTGTTCTGTATGTTAACATGTTCCACCCAGGGGTCAGCAGTAGTTAACCATAATGAGGTAATTACAAGGTACATTGAGTACGGATGTATGTTAAGGGACATACATTAAGGATGTAGACTAATGTTGCTGTGGTGACAGCAAGTTCAGGATTTGAAGTAATGTTCTATATATTGAATACCTTTAATATCACTTTTTTTTTTTTTTAATAGACTTCATAAGCTTTGGTTTTCCTTATTACTGTATGCATTACTGTGTATATATTTATCTCTGTGGAAACTAATGACAGAGGTCAGGGATGTCAGTTAATGATGTGAAATGTAATAGGTGTCTCAATTTGGCTGAAGTTTTTTTGTTTTGTTTTGTTTTGTTTTCCTGCAGATTTGAAATGACTGCAGATTTCAGCAGATTTAAAATGAGAAAATATGCTAAGCTTTTTTTTTCTTTTTTTTGTGCATATGTGTGTATGTGATTTTGAAGAATAGTTGCAGAAGAGGTGAAGAGGAGGCAATAGGAAAGCTGGCCATGTGAAACAGCTATACTAGATGCAGAGAAGAGGAATAATGTGTGAAAGGAGTTGATAGTGAAGACAATACACAGTTACATCATGAACACAGCTTTCGTAGATATCTGAGCTACTTAAGCAAGGTAGCAAGCATAAGCTCCCCTAGCAGGGGGCTCACAGCAGCAAGCAGCTCAGCTGGGGTGGTAAAACCTGCTTCAGGCTGGCTAAGGGCGTGCCTTGGGTGGTAATCTGTGCTGAGCAATGAGCTGCTGTGATACCACCACCAGCAGCACCTGTGCTGCTCATTTCAAACCTGTCCCTGAAGTGGTTTGCAGGTGCCTGTGGTACAGTTACACCTCACACCTCTGCAGCACAACAGCGCTAAGGGCAAATTTGGAATCCTCTCTTGAAGAGAACGAGGAGCCTCTATGGATGCTCTAAAATATATGATTGAACTTTAAACTTGGTTATTTTAAATTATGGTATTTCTATCTTTGGTAATACGGGAATTTAATACACGTTGTATATGACAACTTACTTGCAGTTAAATCACTGTAGGGCGAATGCATCATCTAAACTGAGATGTCAGCACGCATTCTGTGTGTGCCTTGGTTACCTGCTATAACCTACACCCAGACATGCAAGTGTATGCATGTACAGCAGATACATAATTATCCTTATACAAATAGACGCATTTAACACAGGATTCTTATTTACCTTGCTAGCCTAATTAACTGCAAGGTCGGAAATACTGGTTTTTTACTAACACGCAGAGTCATCAAATTAAACCTGCCTTAACATTCCCAGTGTTGAAACCATCAACAAAGCAACAAACCCTAAAAGCGCTCTGAGAAGGAGGATAACACTCGTGGAGCAGGGGAGTGCAATTTCCCTTTAGATCACAGCTTTCTTCTCGACCCACTGCCGCTGCTCGGGTGGGTGCCTCTCACACCAGGGCCCCGTCGGATGCCCGGAGCCCGGAGCCTGAGTCAGGGCTTCCTGCCGCAGCCGGACCGCCCCCGCGGGGGCTTACTCACCGGCCGTGCCGCCCCCAGCCCTGTCCCTTCCCTTCCCTTCCCTTCCCTTCCCTTCCCTTCCCGGTCCCGGCCGCCCTTTCTGGGGCTGCGGCGGTGGAAAGTAATCGATCTTGTTTAGGAGCCGGTGCGCGGCTAACACTTCCTGCAGTAATTTGTGACCGCGGCTATTGCCGGTGCTCGCCCCCTTCGCTCGCCGCCCCGACGCCGCGCAGTCTGCCGGGGAGGAGCCGCGCCGCCGGGCGAGGGGGCAGGGCCGGCGGGGAGGGGAGGGAGGGGAAAGAGGGGAGGGGAGGAAATCCCCCTCCGCAGCCGCCTTCTTTGGGGGTCCCTGCAGCCCGGCCCTGAGCCGCCTTTTTCCTTTTTTTTTTTTTTTTTCTTTTTTTTTTTTTTTTTATGAATGGGCTTGGAAGCCCGGTGACAAATTCAAGCGCTTTTCTCGGAGAAGCCAGCCGGCGTGCGATGGGTTCAAACCGAGTTTCAACAACAAATCTCCCCATTCAGCGCGGGCCGGGAAGAAGTGCTTCCCCTCTCTTCGTCCCGCACGGCTGGGAGGGGATGCGATGGGATGGGATGGGATGGCACCCCGCGCTCTCGCCCTGTCCGCTCGCCCTTTTACCTCCTCCCTCATCTCCCTTCGTCCCCTCCCGGCCCCGGGGCTGTCCCAGCGGTAGGGACACGGGCAGAACCGGGGCCAGACCCCAAGGTAAAGGCGTTGGTGCCGCCCGCAGGCGCTGCCAGCCCCAGTGCGGGGCGGTGCGGAGCGTGTCCCCCCCCACTAGCCCGTGTGTGGAGCCCGGGGAGGAGGTGCTTGCTCGCATCTCACCCATCTGTACCGCTTAATTTTTATTTATCCACCCTTTAAACACCACCCCCTCTGCCCCCCCCCCAGCCCCATACCGATTCCTTCCCGTTGCATTTTAAAGACCGAGGCCGTGCGAGTCGCCCCCCGGCCCCTTCGTCCCTAAACACCTCGGGTTATTTTTTGCCAGCAGCTCTCCCCGGCGAAGCGGAGGGCTCGGGGCGGGGGCTGCTGCGAGTTTTTCTGAATGGTGGCGAGGAGGAGCGTAGGGAAAGCGGTGATCCCTCGCTGCTGTCGAGCTGGCTGCCCCGATCGTGGGAAAGTGGCTGCACGTAAAGCAGCGGATTCTTTGTCCCTGTTGTTCTTCTGTAATCGATCTCACTTCAAGTCGAGGGGTGGAAAACTTCAAAGGCGGATCAGGCTGTTGGAGGTCGGGGCGAGAGCACAATCAGCTCGTAATGCACCCACTTTGCCTCCTCCCCCCCTCCGCAGCCCCCCTCCTCCTCCTCCTCCAGGAGCAGGGGCTGGCTGGGCTGGGGGTGAGGGGAAGAGCCCTCCGATCCCTAAAGCACACCCCATCAATAAATAAAATGCAGACTTCGTGGAAAGAGGGAGGGAGGGAGGGAAGGAAGAGAGTTGGGGGCGTTAAGACACCCAAGTCAAACACACAGGCTCCTGACTGCACTGTTAATGTCTCTCCTGTCTTGTCTAAATAGCTGCTTTCTGGTCATATATGGAAGAGTTTTCGCTTTTTTTTTTTTTTTTTTTTTTTTTTTTTTTTTTTTTTTTTCTCTCCTCTAGGTCAATTTTAGGACTGTGCAGTTTACAGTGTAAGTTAAAGAAAAAAAATAATAAAAAAAAAAAGGCTGCTTGGCACTAGCTGAGGGTTGTCCTTCGTAGTTTGTAGTACAAAGCAATCTCCTATGGCATGCAGTTTGAGCAGAGGAGGGAGGAGGGAGCACGAACGGTGCCAAGACAATGCACAACCACTCTGTGGACATCTGCCATGTAGAGCCAGCTGCGGCTGGGACTTTGGTCGGATCTGCCAACATGTGAAAACTGCATCGAGGGATAGAAGGGATATCCGAAGACATGGAAATGCGCTTTCACTTGCATGTGGGTAGACCAGAGGAGAAAAACTATGCAACTATTTCTGTTAACAGTGCTTCATGGCATTTTCTAAACAAGATATTTGGGATAAGATGTCAGAAAACTGCACACAGTCAGTACTAGATCCACCCCCAGATCTGCCTATCTCGGTTGGTGTCTTGAAGCTTTTTAGTACTGTGAGTAAGCTGAATTTAACTTCACATGATCGATGATTTTATTCCTCTAAATGACTTACTGGTATGTCTTGATTCAATGTTAAAACACTTTGATTGTATCATGTAATTTTTCTTGGAAACTATTGAATTTGGTGAGTAACTGCTTAGCAGAGATTAAGTTCCCCCCAGCCTCAGGTTGTGCCCACCTGGCAGTAGAAAAATGCATAAATAAGCTGCTGCCCCGGCCTATCTGAGCCTATTTTGGGATTCCCTTGTCATGAAAAAACATGGTAGCACATTAGCAGGCAGGTAGCTGGAGCAAGCTATTTTGACTGCTGGGTTGTGTCAGCAACTGTAATTTTGGGTATGCCTCAGACAGCAGAGAGGTGAAAAGATAACTGCAAGTGAGTTTGGCATCTCCCATGCATTAGCTGCCAGCTATGTCATGCTAGGGACAGGGTTTTAGCTGTTCTGATTTTTTTTTTGTCTTTTATTTCTATTGTTAAAAATAAGCAATATTTTAACATTCTACACATACATGACAGACCCTCAAATATCTTTCCATGTGTACAGTTAGCAATGGTCACTTCCAATTCTGCAATAGTAAGATGATTACTTAACATTGCATGGGCACATAGCATAGGTGGAGCTCATGGTTGCATTAGGACATTGTAAAGCTGATTTCCATTCAACTGACTGTAGCCTTCCAGTTACTCACTTTTTCAATTGCAATTTTCTGTGTGTTTTTTTTTTTTTGTTTTTTTTGTTTTTTTGTTTTTTTGTTTGTTTTCCTCAGACTATTTTTTTCAGGATCTGTTTCGGTAAATATGATTCATCTCTGCTTAAATACAGGGAAAAATTTTAAATGATAAAGCTGTTGCCTATTGTTTTACAGCATAACCATATTCTCAACAGGGTTGTTTTTTCAGTGTTTTGGGGTAGGGACTTAAAAGTAGGCAGGAACCTCTGTCAATTAGGAACAAGCCTTTTAGTGACATGCTTGTACTTGGTGTGATCACTGGGGCAGGATTTTTTTTGGAATGAATGGGTTATTTAAAAAAAAAAAAAAACCCTTACGTCCAATTAACCCAGGCCATGCTGGCTTGGAGAACTATCGTTGCATTGTACATTTGCACATGGAATAGGAATCGTATTATAGCAGTAGGGCTACCATACATCTGATTTTTTTCCCCTTGGATGACAGCTCTCCTTCCCCTCACTCGCCCTCTGGGTCCCATCTGGGTAACCTTTTCATAATTGCATTCTGTGTTTTAAAATCTCTGCCAGAGTGGGAACTGGGGCTTTTTGTTTTGTTCTCTCTCTTGCTCACTCACTTTGTTTTGCTCCAGGGAGAACTAAGCAAGGGCTGGGCTTGGTCCTGTGTGGTATTAAATGAGAGAGCAGCAATAGAGCACAGGGGGAGAGGCAAGCAAAGTAATGGCAGCAACACGGAGCAGATCAGTTTGGTGCAGATCCAAACTGCAGATGACTGTTTGGAGGATGATACTTAAGTGAGAGGAGACTTTGGGATGGGTTAATAAGGAGAATAGTGTTAATTTTACAAGGGGACTTTGGGCACAGGAGAAGTTTGGGGTACTGACCTAAGCTGTGAAGCATTTGGGGAAAGGCGCAAGATGTTGGTGTTGGATAAACCCCTCAAAAATGGAGTTTGATGATCTCTGAGTCAGGGGAATTTAGGATTCTTGCTCTGGGCACTTTTAACAATGACCTCAACTTATGGTAAGGAAAATATTCGGGCCTGTTGGACATCATCTCCCACCATGAAACAGGACAAGCAGTAGCAGTAGGCATGCCATATGGATCTTCTACATACCTGCAGCAGAAACAGATCACAATGCCTACCACTACCATGATACTATTAAACCTTTTAGATATCATCAGTAAGGTTTGGGGGCTATAAATGGGAAAAACAAATTACTCCCTCCCTCCCTCTCTTATTCATTAGATTATTGCTTGCCAGTTAATCCTCTTGGAAGAGTAGGGTTTATCTCTGGGACACCTCATCCTATGGTAGAGGCTGCAGGACAAGATAACTTGAGGGTGCTGGGAATTAATCTTTGCACCCCTCCTACCTCCATCCATATGCCTTGGAGTCCTACTGTAGCACGTTGCAGAGGTTAAGGAGAACCACTTTGTCTCAAATAGAAGAGAAAGAGCATCTCTTCTGCTCCATCATCATTAAGGTGAGTGAGTAATATCAAGAAGGCTTGATTGAAGGAAAGGAAAGGCAGGGGTACAACAGGGCTGGTTGGCATAAGGTGGCGCATAGTGGGGCAGAAGTCAACATAACAAATATTGAAAGATTCCAGTAGGATCAGCAGCTTTTCAGACTGAACATTTTCAAAATTTTACAAATAGTTTAATATTTGAGTGCATTTTTAAATATAATGGTGGTGGTGTCTTCCCTTTGTCTATTTGTCAAGTTTCATTTAAATCTGAGGCTGAAGTTCCGTTAATTATTTCCTTTTTTTCATGTTGCTGTTGAGTTTTGGGCATACATCCCAGTACATCCTTGCCACACTACTGTTAGAGAGGTAGTAATATTCCCACTAAGTAAATGAGAAACCAAGGCTTAGAGACACTCCAGGTAAATCGTGATGGATGTTGACATTTTGAAGTGAAACCTCAAAGTCCCCCAGCTGTGCAGGTACTTCCTACTCCCTCTCCTGTCTGCACTGAATACAAACTTACAATGAGACCTGAGCTCTCCAGTAGCATGGTGTGATACAGCATGATCCTTTACATCACATCATGGAGAAGCTAGAGTGCTGAGCATCTTACCCTCCACACCAGTTGTACAGTTTTGCACCAAAGCTATTTTTTTCAGACATCTTTTGGATCCTTTCAAGATAGTAGTGTCTTTCTTTCCAGACATGTCCCTGTTATGTACGTTCTTGTTATATGTAATTAGGGCCAAAGGCACTTCTGACCTCAGACTCTGTGACAGTGCTTACAGGCAAAACTAGTTAGTTCTCAGGAAGTAAGTTAAACACATTTAGCAAAGATGGTCAAAGAAGCTCAGTGGTAACCTTGAAAGTGACCCTGACAGACAAACCATGGCATTAAAAAGTCTCTGGCATGGCTGGGAAGTGAACCCAGACCTCCACAGTGCTTCCTCACTTTTGCTAAACATGAGCTCTGCTTCACACTTACCAATACTACCCATATACCACCCATTCTGTTTCCCTCTTTTTTTTTTTTTTTTTTCTTTCTTTTTTAATCTCTCCCTTTAGCACTTGCCTACTCTTTTTACTCTTCATATTCCGTTTTCTTTCACTTTTCAACTTTGACTTAAAATGCTCTATTTAAAAATCTAGGGGCCAGATCCTCGGAGCCAGCCAAACCACACATGGTGCAGGCCCAGGGTATAGGGAGGGGGAAAGTGGCTTTAAGCCATTTTTCATCTCCCTGGATTCTAGGTTGACTTGATGCCAAAGTGGCCCCTGGCATAACTGAGAGCAGGAATGCTCTAAATTACACTAGTTAGAACAGTTCCCAGGGGCCTATCCTATGCCACTTGCTCCTTTCCGCCTTGGCCACCTATGAAGGCCTCCTACACTGCCTTATTCTGTGCAGGGATTTCCTACATTGGGGAATGCCCAGCTGCCCTATTACAGTACAAAGGTGATGGAGAATCATTCCCTAAACATTTCCAGTATAAATATAGAAATTCTGTTACAGAAAATTGCAGAGCTAACATAACATTAGCATTTTGTCATCTTAATGACTTTGCTTGAGCATCACATTTTTCCTCCCTACCTTCCATGTGTGTTTTAGTATTTTGACAGAGAAAGGGCTTGCTTTTAATTAGCCTGTAAAGTCTTCAAGGTGTGGACTTTTTAGGTTGAGTAAAGAATGGTATGGAGAACAATACAGGAAATATTTTATACCAGTGATGAAGGAGCAACTTTTTACTTTAGTGAGAATCACGGAGTCCCAGAATGGCTGAGGACGACAGGGCCCTCTGGAGCCCCCCTGATCCAACCCCTGCTCAAGCAGGGACACCCATAGCAGGCTGCCCAGGACCATGTCCAGGTGGCTTTTGAAGATCTCCAAGGAGGAAGACTTCACAGTCTTGCTGGGTCACCTATTCCATTGTT
This sequence comes from Aythya ferina, assembly GCF_964211825.1. Lineage (NCBI taxonomy): Eukaryota > Metazoa > Chordata > Aves > Anseriformes > Anatidae > Aythya > Aythya ferina. The sequence goes on along the minus strand of NC_140296.1, from coordinate 170,733,886 downwards.
CAGTCATGATGAATATCATGATGAATATTGCATGTGGTACTATAGTACTGCCATTTCCAAAAGGAGACTGCCATTATGGAGATGTGACAGAAGGGCTGGAGCATGGGAGAACCAAAGTGGGGCTGGAACTGATCCGCTCAGAAAACAAGTGAGAGACATTATCATAACATACAATCTTAGATTTGACTGGGAGTCCTCTTTTACAAAGGGCATTTCTGGTCAAAGGTGGCAAGCTCAAAGCCAGTCCAAGAAAATATTTTCTCATGTAAGGAGGTGTTGACTGTGATACCGGAGGCTTCACCAACACCTGATGGTGAGGAATACAGAAAAAATATTCAAAGTGAAGTAAGTACAATAACAAGATCATCCCCTTTTATAGTTAATGCTTTAAAAGAGGAGTAGTTTGGGTAGAGAATAAAACCCGGTGTTTTATAGTATATTATGTCTCATAGTTTAAGACTATGTTTTCAGTGTTAGGATACCATTTAATGTGTACAGACAATCCTACAGCTACCTGCAAAGCTAGCTCTGAGGTATCTGATTCCACCAGCTTCCTGGGCTTAAGCAGGTCTCAGATATGGTTCTGTATTGTTGCATATGTACAAGAGAGAGAGATTTGTCTTTGTATTTTGTGGTGATCCAAGTCCTTCTTTGGAACCACTGGGCGCTTTCAGATTACAAATAACTATAAGATGGATCACAATAAATATAGCCAGAAGTCAACACTGAGACATACTGAAATGCCAGTTGAAAAACAGAAAAGACAGTCTCAGATCTGAGCTGGTTATCTTCAAAACATGTGGGAGAGTTGGGTTTCTGAACTGTCTGATGGCCTGAAGTAACCTTTGAATTTTAGCTGCCATCCAGCAATTTCTTACCTTCCTTCCAAAAACATCGTACTTTGTATCCGCATCTTCCACTTCTTTGATGACAAGTTTCCAAAAGTATTGTGGGTTTGTCTAAATTTGACAATTTTAGCATAAAGCTCTATTACATGCTATTGTCCAAACCAATTAGAACTAGAGCTGAATTAACAAGCCCAGGTTCAAACTGGTTTCCAAAAAATTACTACATATTCCTGAGCTGCTTCATCTGTAGCCAGTAAGTCTGTCTCTTTCTAGTTGTCTTGCTATGTGTATCTTCCACTTGTGTTTTGAACGCTAAGTACTAAATCTGTGGCTCCATTACATATCATGGTTTTTTTTTTTTTTTTTTTTTTTTTTTTTTTTTTTAACTTCCTAGGATATCAAGGAGTCATACAGCTTTCTGTCATGGAAAACTTCCTCAAAGAGCTGAGGAGAGAGGTTAGTGAAATTTCCCTCTGTGTTTTCCCAGAACTATTTCTTTTGGAGAGGGGGGTTTATAAATGGAAGTGTGAATTTTTAATTCCTCGTTTTTTTTTTTTTTTTTTTTTTTTTTGTTGTTTTTTTTTTTTTTTTTCCTCATCCTGTCTACCAGTTATGAAGATTTACAGGGTAAGAAACTCCTCTTGGATGTAAGAACTACGCTGTTTGCAGGCATGTAGGACTTGATATGCTGCCTTTCCATGCATTACTGCCATAGTTAAACAGTCCTAGGTTCAGATAGAACAACAGGACACGTGAAGGAACATCTGTGCAGTGAAACTGCCATGGCACATGACAGGCATCTTCTTTTGAGCAAGGAGAGGAATATTTGTCTGCTGAAGGGATCCTCCCTTGTACTTCCTCACTCAGAACAAATGACTCAATCAGATGAGAAATATATATATATATATATATATATATATTTTTTTTTTCCCCTGTCAAATGCAAGAGATCATGTTTCTTGAGTTTCTTGAGCTTTCAGTATTTTTGTGCATGGCAGAATCCAGAATCTTAAAAGTGTGCTATTGTTATCAGACATCAGGCATCTTACGAAGAAGTAAGAAGCCGATCACATCCTTAGGACAAATTTTATGTGGTTTCAGTCTCCAGGAGAGGTCCTGTGACCTGAGGCTATCGTGTACTGTATTTTGCTCCACACTGTCAGATTTGGGAAACTGGGAAAATAGCTTCTTGTGTGGTGGACGGTTTGTCTAGCTGTTAAACTACAGGCAGCACCAGACAGCTCATGTGCAGACTTCTTGTAGGTCAGTCAGTGTTCAGTTTTAATTCAATTCAGTGAGATTTTATTGGCCTGACAAAGTACCCTAGCACATGCACATGCTGAAAGTTTAGCAAAATCACACCTACTAAAATTGCCCTCTTTTATAGGGCAATTTGTGAAGCACTGGTAGCACTCAGGTGGCATGTTACAGTGTCAACAGAGGCTTTCTGAACTTACTGCTTCCACTGACCAATAAAAGCACTAACAAAGACTTGTAGAACTTCTATTTTTCACAAACGGCTTAAATAACCGTGCAATGGCACTTTCAAGTATTGAAGTCATTCTGTTGTGCTTTAGGGAGATGTTAAGAAAGTTAATTTTATGTTATCTGTGCCGAGCTATCTGGGTACAGCATATCAAATCAGCAGTAAGACTTTATGTTTTCCTGCCCAAACCCAAGGAAATCAGAGCCCCCTACAGACTATTTAGTCTTATAATATGTCTGACAAATAGATACAATTCTAATTTTATAGGAGCAGAAACTGAGTTTATAAGATTTGTGTAAAGTCTCAAGGGCTGTCTGTAGCAGGACCTAGAAAGAACCAAGACCTATTTTAACTCCAGGTTCAGAAACATGGCATAAAATGACATCTAACTGAATTTGGCTTTTTTTTATTTGAGAAAGACTGATTTAGATGGAAACTTCTCAAGGGATCTGAACTAGAATTCACCAATGTTAAGTTGATATTGTACCTGCTTGAGCTGGGTGCCTCTTTGGTTGTGCATATGTGGATATGTAGAGATCAAGGACTCTAGAGAAAAGCAGAACCCACAATCCGGACACTGCCAAGGTTGATTGCACGTCTCAGAAGGAAATGGAATAGTGTTGAACAGTGCTAAATAGTGTTGAATAAATAGTGATTAAATTATCAATTCAAATCCAAAAGCCGGAATAAAATATTTTACATTTTCAAATGGAAATACATCATGTAGACTGGAGAATGAAAAAATCATTCAGCAGGAAATGCAAATAATTTGATATGTTTTCAGCCAGAACAGAGATGTTAAAACCTTTACTAAACAGCATTTTTCCTGACAACTCTTATTTACAGTATCAGAATACCTCACTGCAACATTTTCAGTCACCTCCAAACACAATTATATGATTTATAAGTGCAACAAAAATGAGAGACACAGCTAGGTTTTCAGTCAATATAGACTCCAGCATTTGCAGGTTGCTGGATCTGTTTTTCAAGGTCAGTTCAGAATGCTGGTGTCTGCATCACTTCAGATTAACTGGAGATCCTGCATCTGGGACCAGTTCTTTCATCTGAGAACCATTTATTTACATGCGAGCATTACGTAATTTTGTCTGTGAGGTATGTGAAATAGACTATGGGTCTCATTAACTGATGGGCCAAGTTCTCTTTATGATGTCTGAGGAGCCCCAAAAAGGCCATGAGGCTGGCTGCAAAGGGAGCTTCCCATGCCAGAGAAATGCTTGGGTGGCCGTCAGTGACTGCACCAGCTTGTGTCAGGGGGCAGAACACTATGAGCCAAGTGTGTGAGGATCCGAGCCCAAAGAAACACACCTGACTGCTGGAAAACTCAAATCTCTGCGGCATTGTAGCACAATCTGTGATTCCAGTGCAGAAGAATATCTGATATGGTCTACATGAGTGCATCCAAGAAAGATAATGGAAAGTACTAGGAAGGACAGGACACGTGGTAATGGTTAATGGTAACTGCTACTTTTGCCTTCTTAAGTATCAGTATTAATTGCACTCAGATTTGTTCTGAGTACCAGTGATTGTTCTCCCACTGGTGTCTTCTTCATTGTGATGAGGGCTTAGCCACCCCGACAGATGAATAGGTGTTCAGCACAGCCAACAGACCGAAACAGCTGCGGAAAGGCACGGTACGCAAAGACCTCGCAGATTGATAGTAAAAATGAACTAAGTTGACATTACTTAGCTCTAAGTAACCGTGCTTTCCACAGCTCTAATGCTTGATGTTTTTGGATGGTGTCTGAGTGGAAGGAAAGCTTTATTCTTCTGAAGGAAGAAGTCTGAAGGAATAACTTTATTCTTCTGTGCCTGTGAGCAGCCTGACTGGACTGACCGATGGCAGTGGGCATACTTGGTGTCAGGATCCGAATCAGAACCAGAACCACGCAGAGGTGTCACCATTTGCAAGGACTTTGCCAAAGCCTCACACTGAAGTGGTGCAGATAATAACTTGGATGTACTGATACCCATATGTGAAAGTTTAAATAGTATTTGCCTGCAGTTATTCCTGTCTCAGGCCAGTGCAGTTTGCCCTTTGCTTTTATATGCACCCACAACATTTTTTCTATGAAAGTAATATATGTGTTTAGTAGCTAATTTGCAAATATTAAACTTACCAATCTTTATTACAAAAATGGCTTTAGAAGAGGCTAATCATCATTATGGACTGGTTTTATAAAGCATAAAACAGCTAGTTTTCATCTACGTAACAGCTCCCATACCAGTACTGGCTTCCAACCTTTAAAATGACCAAACCAATATTCTTGAAAAAGTACTGGGATTAATTTATATTTATTTGGAAGTCTGATATAGAATTATATGCAGTGTGATAGAAGCATACTATGCTGCTGCTCTATTGACTTTTAATACATCTTTGCATTGCTTCCTCCTTTGTCAATCTTCTGAGCCCTGGTGCAGAGACTGTTTCTAAATGGTTATGCTCACACCTTCTTGGTCTCAAGTGAAATTACCATTGTGATTGCTCCACATATCGGTTGTGTTTTATTCTGATCTTTCTAATCCTGCACTCACTTTGTCTCCCTTACACAGATCCTGTCCCATGCTCCATCCTCAGCAAATCAGTCCCCCATTTTCTCCAGGCAGTTTCAACCTTGATACCCTTTTCTACCCTGTGGTTCCCATCATTCCTCCCATAGTGATATTGCTTGAGATACATATGCAGTTTGTTCCCATCCCCATTCAGATTCTGTCCCCTAATCTTTGCTTATCTAATGCAAATCCTTTGGGCAAAGTCTGAAATGAAGGTAAGAATTTTGTGAATGGAAAAGTGCCAGCATGGCTTCAGTGCTATCATCATTTATTAGAGATTTTAGAAAGAAATTTTCCAGCATATCATTATAGAGGGGGAGAGTGTCCATGTATTAAAAGTCCCTATTAATCCCTTATTCTGGTCTATCGGTTACAGGTGTTGCTGGGGAAAGCTGCTATAACGTGCACCTGTTATTCCCATTTTTCATGCTATGCCTTTTCACCAGTAATTCTAGTCCCCTTCTCAGGCCCTTGTGAAATCATACTCAAATGAAAGCCACAGATGGTGCAATTTAACATTGCTCCACAGCCTTTGTGCAGCTGAATGTTCACATTGGTTTACTTTTTTTTTTTTTTTTTTTTTTTTTCCCTGCTGTAAGCAAGAGTCAGCATACACAGGTGGCTTCCAGTTGCTCTGAAGGTTTTGAGATTTTTGAGATGATGGCCATGAGAAGCTGGAAGGGCAGAGCTGGAAGAAAAATAAAGGGTGAAGAAGGAATGGTACTGGGAAAAGCTGTTGGTTATAGACTGTTCCCTGAATACACCTGTAGATACTCAAAAGAATGCCATTCCTGCCAGTACTTTACGGTGGTTGTTTTCCTGAAACTTCACAAGTTGAACATTATTTTTTCGTGTAGTACATTACTAAAAGAGCTATGGTTGAGCATAGAATAACATGGGATCTCAGAAACTGTTTTCACTTAGTGGGACTGTCATCCTGCCTTTTGCTTCAGAAACACAAAAAGAGGGATATGGTCTTTGCCTAGCTGGATTTAGTAACTCAGGTGTTATTGATCAAATGGAACAATTTATTTATTTTTTTTTCCCTGGGTTTTAAAGAGTAGTTAGATCTCTCCATTAGAACAGTTTTTGAAAGCAGAGTCTTGCAGAAATACAGATGGTAGTTGGCAGCCACTAGCCTAATGATAGAGTGTATTTGTAATGCTAATAACTCATTATCCATGGAAATATAGCAATTTTTAAGTAAACATAAAGAAAGCTGAAAAGCGAAGGCTAATGTAATGCATTCTTTAAGAAGAAAGAACTAGACAATGTAACTTTTTTTCTTTCTAATCCTTGGCTACTAGCTGCAGGCTGTTACTGAACATACCACTGTGCCCCAGCACATCTGTACATATTTAGACACTTTGGTATAATCCATGAGAAAAATGTTGCAAACATGCTTGTTGTTTGAGGTTCTGCCCTACCACTAGGATATGTTAACTAGTTAAAGTGAAGCCACTAATTTAGATTGTTTATAAAGAAGTTTATTGTTGGTGGCTTTTGTGGAACACATTAAGTGCGTAGATTTCAGAGCAATGAAACTCATTACTCCCTTTTTTATTTATTTAATTGTATGAAGGTCTCAGGTGGAAGAGAGCTTCTTAAATGAATGTGGTCTGTTTTTAGTGTCTCCAAAAAGTTTGTCTGTCTGATGTAACCAGTCTTCTTGGCACTGTGGCAAAGTGGGATACATTCCAGTTTTGTCAATTATTAGAGTATGAAGAAGAATACAAAAAGAGATTAACATTCAATAAATCTACAACGTAAGTAAAATAGTAAAATAATATATAAATAAAATCATAAAAATCAATAAATCTACACCATATAGAAATATGTTGCCATCTGGTTGCTGTCATTTTTACAACCAGGTAAAAACTGGAAAGATTATAGGGCTATAATTTTTAGGAAATCCACTACATTTAGAAGTGTGCAAGTTGAGGCATCCACTTGAGACAACTAAAACCTTAGCAGAGCAAAGAATCAGCAAAATTAACAAATACTGTAAATGTGACCTGGTGGCTCCTTCACTGTGACAAGAAGCATTTACAGTGTCCCTGTAAGCCTTCCCAAGTGCTTCACATTTTGCTAAATATTTATAAGAGTTTCATGGGTCTTTGTGCAAGTTTTTGAAGACTTGCTTCAGACAAATTTTTGTCTTAAGTACCTGGCCTTCGTGGTGCTTATTCTCCTCAAATCCTGTTAAGACCAGGGACCGATTGCCCTTAGATTCTTGCAAGGTTGGGCCCTTTGTGGGAATGTATTTGATTAGTTAAACTGGACCTTTATTAGCTGCTGACTTGCCTCCCTTTCTGTTTTCTGTTGATGACCAGTTGCTCTATGTTGCCACTGTCTATAGATTGGTAGAAACACATTCAGAGTCTTGATAGAAACTGTCCAGTTACCATGTATATTTAGTTCTTGATATTTTTTTCCCAAGTGAAAAGGAATCAGGGTTGGCCATATTTTATTTTATTTTATTTTATTTTATTTTATTTGGTTTTATTTGGTTTCATTTGGTTTTGCTTGGATTGTGGGAGAGAGATAATTCTTTACTTAGGTAAATAAAGCAGATAGCTGCTACATGGTAGTTCAGAACATTAGAAAAGCCTAAGCCATATCCAGGTTTTCTGGTATAATTTTTTTTGTTTTTATCTTTAGCTACTTTCCATTCCAAGTGGTCTTTTCCATTCCAAGTGGACTTTTCTAGTGCATATTATAATGCAAATCATGAGTTTGGTAACTTAATGCAGAGAAAATGAAAAAGGAATGAAATCTTTGAAAATTGGTTGTTTTTGTTCTTTTGTGTATTGTTAGTACCATCTGTCTGGCTTTGTTGAATTGTATTAAATAACATTTTTGAGCTTTGGATAAATGGCTGTTCCCCAATATTAGAAACCCTTACCACTCCAGGAAAAAAGAGAGATCTGTAAGTGAATTTCTGGAGCTGTTGATAGTTTAAATTTGTTTTCCTTGACAGAGGGAGACTTATGAAAGGTACAACACTAACAAATAAATGAAACTAATCTGTTTATCCTTAGAACACGCACAACATAGGCAGCAGCTATGGACATTATTTCATGACTAAGCTGCCAATATGTTCCCACCTTGCTCTGCAGGGAACATGATTGTTCACTCTCTGCTGTGCCTGTGTCTTTGGCCTTGCTTACAGAGACACCAGTGGTTATCTGAACGAGCTTGTCAATCAGAAGGAGATAGAAATTTACCCATTTATCTTGAGCTTTTAAACAGCCCATATAAAAATAAGAATAAAACCATCTCTTTTGAATATGTAGCAATAGTAGAGAAAATAACAGTAAATGTCATTCAGAGATATAAATCTTTGAATAACTGTGTATTCCAATCAGTTACCATATACAACAATACTTCTAATTAACTAAACAAAAATGCCTGCATCCACTAATAAAGCCTTTTAATATCTTCAGACATGTGCTGTCAAAAAAGAAGACAAAATACAATTTCTGCTTTTAAAAAATGTCACAAATCACACTTATTCTAATGGAGTGGTTGCTATAAAAATACCTTGATAAATCACAGGAATTCCAGGTCAGGCTTAAGGTCCATCTGGCTTGGTATCCTGCCCCCAAGAGCAGCCAAATAAGATGCAAAGAGAAGGATGTAAGGGGGAAGACATGTCTCCTGGCCTCCAATAACTTGCAGTTCATGGATTTCCTGTGTCAGGGGTTATGTCTTTGTGTTTAGAAGCCCTCAGGGGATTCCTTTCCCTATTAATTTGTCTAATAAACTTTCACCATCTACAATATCCTAGGGCGTGTAATTCCCCAGTGTGACTGCATGCTGATGTAGAGAGCTACTGCCCTTTGTTTTCAATCTGTACACAAATGGACGGTTCTTATTTTCCCTCTTTCCCACTTTTTGCTTCTTCTGATCATTTCTCAGTCTGTGTTGTACATAGGGCAGAAGTCAATCATGCCAACACCTTCCCAGGCCAGTTTCCTTCAAACCTTGCAAAGGCAACTTCTCCTTATGTTATGCTCTCATGTTGCTCTCATGTTATGAAAGTTCTTGGTTGGCTTCTCTTTGTCCTGAGCTGGGTTTGCCAAAACCTGGTTTGTTTAGGGAGGCTTTTCTCTTGCCCCCTTTTTGAGAGTGCTAGAAGATTGCCCCCGTTGATAGAAAGTTGTGCTCTCTCCAAGAGCTCAACACAGTTTATTCTTTGTTTTGTTACCCTGGTGCAGGCACTGCCCTGAAAACTGTTGAACTTCCATGAGACAGACTTGTTCTTGCCTGTCTCTCACCCACATTAGAGTATGTTTAGTACCTGCTAGCAACGATTTGAAGTTGGGGTCTGATGCTGGTGCTTTAAAAGTCCATATCAGACTGAAAAATTGTACTTAACTCAATTTTAGTACTTGTATCAAAACCACAATCTTACAAGGGTGTTATTTCAACAGGAAAACTCATTAGCAGCCTTACCTGTTGCTCTCTGTTTACTGTATCACCACTTGGCACTTGTATTAAGCCCAGGGTTGGGATTCATCTCACATATTTTGTTAGGCCTGTAGTAGGGCCCTCTACAACTGAGAGTCATCCCAGGCTCCTTCTTAGGAGAGAAAGATACAGAACAATTCCTCGTTGCTTGTGCTGCTTACTTTAGAACAAGGTGATAAATACCTTCTTTCTTTCCACTGACCAGTAAAGTGTTCCCAACTATTACATCAGTTATGCTTCCACATTGTAGGTATGTACATTTGGTTAGGTGAGTTCTGGCTTAGCGTGGCAGGTAGCTGAGTGCCACGAAGCTGCTTTCTCTTCAGCCCAGTGTGATGGGGGAGAGAACTGAAAAAAATAAAAGTGAGAGTTGTGGGTTGAGATATATGCAGTTTAATAAGAAAGAAAGAAAGAAAGAAAGAAAGAAAGAAAGAAAGAAAGAAAGAAAGAAAGAAAGAAAGAAAGAAAGAAAGAAAGAAAGAAAAAGATTAATAATAAAAACAAGTGATGCACAGTGCAATTGCTCACTGCCAGCTGACCAATGCCCAGCCAGTCCCCAAGCAACAGCAGCCCTCCAGCCAACGCCCCCAGCTTTTATTGCTGAGCATGTCATCATACGGTATGGGACATCCCTTTGGCCAGTTTGGGCCAGCTGTCCTGGCTGTGTCCCCTCCCAGATCTTGCTGCACCCCCAGCCCCCTCGCTGGCAGGGCAGCATGAGAACCATAAAAGTCCTCAGCTTAGTGAAAGCACTGCTCTGCAAAAACTAAAATATCAGTGTGTTATCAACATTATTCTCATCCTAAATCCAAAACACAGCACTGTACCAGCTACTATAAAGAAAAATAACTCTATCAGAACCAAAACCAGGACTATATACACCCTTTATTCTAAACCATCTACTTCATGCTCAGGTCCCATACTTTCCAACAACTCCTCATTAATCATCACTACTCTTCGCTTTCTTTGCTATATACACATGGTTATCATTCCCTTAGTTTATGTGCTAACCCTTTAAAATGTCTACTGAGTTCATTTAGTCCATGACTTTGGTCTTCATCTGTCGTAACGGTCCTTCAGGACAGGAGAGACAGTGTGTGGTGTTGGATTGCTGCGTGATGAAGCCTGCTCTGGTCACATCACCGTTGCACTTCCCTGATTCCATCACTGCTGCATTTGTCCGGTTCCTTACAAGATTCACTCTTCGTTAGTATGGGTAATTCTTACTGTAATACCATGGACATGACATGTAGCAGCTGTAACAGTGGTGGCATACAACATCGTGTAACAAGTAGCATCACACAATTCAAATCACGGGCTGTTTTCACCCAAGATCAAATCCTCTTAAGGTACAAATCAGAGTTCCCCATCCTCCCACATTACCCACCAAGCACACCCATGTCTTTGAGCAAAAGCAATCTCACAGATGGGTTTGCGTTTGCCTGAGGCAGGGATTACACAGGCTGTCTTCCCCAGCATAGTTTTTTACACACTGCAGGAATTTTGTCCCTTTCTATAGTATGCAAGAGTTTTGACTGGGCAGGACCAGATCTATTGGCAGGTGGATCCTGTAGTGATAACTAACAGAGTAGCTTTTGCTAAATGTGTATCCCAAAGCTTGAATGTCCCAGCACCTATTGCTCTCAGTGTGTTCTTTGTATCATTCAATCTTCCCGGAGACCAGTAGATGTTAGGGGATATGTTAAACCCAGTTAATGCCATACTCTTCGGCCCAGATGTCTGTGAGTTTTTTCAGAAATAAGTCCTGATGTCTGATTCAATTCTTTCTAGGATGCCATGTCACCAGAAGACTTGCTTTTCAAGACCAAGGATAGTGTTCCAGCTGGTGGCATGGGACATAGGGTATATTTCCTTCTGCTCAAGAGAGAGGATATCGTGGGTACACATCATGTGCCACCCTGTGCCTTTATCTTCATGACCGCAGGGAAGATAGGAGGAATTGGGATCATAAATCTACCTTGAACCTAGAAGCCTGGGTACATGATTTGCAAGGAAAAACAGTAGACCAAAGGAATTCTTCCAGGAAAATTATGTCTCTATTTTCTATTGGGAAGTTCCCCAGTCAGAGTAGAAAGATCTTACTTCTGATCCTAATGACAGGTCTTCTGGTTTGCATTTACAAAAACTAGTAATTCATACTCTGACCAGAAAAGGAAAAAGAGAGATTTTCTTGGTATTGCTGGAGTTTCCAGACCAAGGTGTCCACCACTGGTGCCTCTCTGCTTTTCCAGTAAATGAGTGCCAGCGCTCTGACATGCGACGGTGGTGCGCTCCATACAAACTTCAACCACATGGACCGCGTGCACTGGACCTTATCTGGATCTACAGGTAGCTGCCCATTGTCCAGGTCACTATAGACCACCTCCAGCACAGCTAATTCCCTCAGGTACTGGATTCCCCTCTCCATGGTGGTCCACTTGCCTAGCTGACATACAAGGTCTTCCTTGAAGGGATACCTTTCCTTCACAGCTGACAGGAGTCGCCTCCAGAGTGTGGAGGCCTGTTCCCCTTTTCTAATCATTCTGTCAATGCCCCAGTGCCTAGTGAGGAATCCCAGCTGCTGGGCTTCCTTGCCTGTCAGTCTGTATCTACCAGCCCCAGTGTCCCAGCATCGGAGCAGCCAGGTGACAATGTGCTCGCCTGGAAAATGCCTGAAGTCTTCTCGGATATATTGTAGATCACGCAGGGATAGGTATTGGGTATTTTCTGACTCACGTATTTCTGTCTCATCCCCCTCCTGTTCTTCCCATTGCTCTGCTTTAGAGCAGCTTTTCTCTTCTGATCCTTCCTCCTGCTCTTGTTTAGGAGAAGCTGCTTCGTTCCTTACTAACTGAGCTGACTCCTCCTGCTGTTGTTTCTCCCTTACTGTGGGGGTAACTGATACCACAGAGATCTGTCTCTCTGCTTTAGCCACAGCGTTTGCTGCAGGAGCTGGATTAGCTGCAGCACCTGCCATAGGGGCTGGATTAGCCACAGTGCTTGTTGTGGGAGTGTCTGTCGTTTTGTTGTCAGATCCAGAGACGACCTCTTCCCCTGGAGGATGCTGAATAGCGGTAAATGCACCTCGGTAGGCATAGGCCAGGCCCCAGCACGTTGCTGCGATTTGTGTCTGTCTGGAAAAGCCAGGGTGACAACACCCCTTTTTCAAGCATTCTGCCAGTTTTTTAGGATTTTGCAGTTGTTCAGGGGTGAATTTCCAAAGCACTGGAGGTGCCAGCTGCTCTAGAAACCTGCCCATATCCTCCCACTCTCCCTGCCACTCATAACTATCCTGTGTCGGGGCAGACCTGTGGGTTGTATTCTTAAATAGTTGTTCAGCATTATCAAAGAACAGAAACACATTGAGACATAGCAATAGGAACATGCTGGTTGCCCAATACTCAAGAGCTATTGTAACTGGATTGAAGGAGGAAGGGAAGGTGCTACTCCTTGTCTCCTCCAGAGGTTGGGTCTCAGGGGAGAAAAGGTGAAGAGTATAATCAATAGCTTCCGAGAGATAGTTCCTGAAGTACAAGGGTGACAGCCATGTGGAGTGCAGATACCAGATTAGGCTCAAATCTAGTGCTCCTATCATATCATAAGCAAGTGTTACACAGTACAGCAAAAGGACAAAATAAAAAGCAATGCTTAACCTGCCCTCAAAGGTGATAAACAGCAAATCGGGGAGCACATACAGCAACAGAGGCATAGCATAAAACAACTCTGCAAACAAATTCATCAGCATTGTGACCAGCAACTCTTAAACTAATATAATAACTACAACAAATTATAAATCAATCTGTTCACTCTAACACACTCCAGTCAGATCTGTCGTTATTTCAACCGTTGGAGCCCCGCGTTGCTCGCCAAAAGGACTGTTGTGGTTCAGCCCAGCAGGCAGCTCAGCACCGATCGCTCACTCCCCTGCGGTGGGATTGGGGAGAGAACCAAAAAAGATATAAGTGTAAGAACTTGTTGGGTAAGATAAAGGCAGTTTAATAAGAAGGAAAGAAAACAAGTAAAATAATTAAAAAAAAAAAAAAAAAAGTGATGTAGAATACAATTGCTCACCTCCAGTCTACTGATGCCCAGCCAGTCCCCAAGCAATAGCAGCCCCCCCAGCCAACTCACCAGTTTTATTGTTCAGCATGGACTGCACAACACCATATCGTGTGGGACATCCCTTGGTCAGCCTGGGTCCTGTTCTGGCTGTGTCCCCTTCTAGCTCCCTGTGCACCCCCAGCCTCCTCTCTAGCAGGGCAGCACGAGAAACTGAAAAGTCCTTGGCTCTGTGCAAGCCCTGCAAGAACTTAAACAACAGTGCGTTATCACCACTACTCTCATCCTGAATCCAAAACACAGCACTATACCAGCTACTAGGAAGAAAATTAACTCCATCCCAGCCAAAGCCAGGACAGTGAGTTGTGATTTTTTGCAAGAATCCATGGGCTAATGAAAAGTAACTGTTCTGATGGGCTCCTTCCTTTTTTTTTTTAAAGCCAGTGGAGCTCTAATCCCATAGTATGTTTGTGGAGAGACTTCACAGAGAGTGTTTTTGACTGTCACCACACTTCACTTTCTTCTGTCATGGAGATTTTATTTTCTATTATAAAAGGTTCCCAGCAATTTGGCATCCATGGAATTCCAATCCCACTTTCAAAGGAGATGCCAAAGAATTGTGTCTTCATCTTTTTTAATTCCTTTTGTTTTTTTTCTCTTTCATCTATAATTGTTATTTCTAGCCAAAACATTTATATGTTCATGGTGTCAGACAGTAGTGTTTGCCTGAGTCAGAAAGTAGACCCTAATAGTAGCACTTAAAGAGGTAAACTGCTATGTTCATCTTGTCCACAGAGTTCTGCAGTTCTGCAGATGGTCTTGCAGCTGAAGAGCATGTCATGCTTTTTTTTTTTTTTTTTTTTTTTTTAGCTTTTCTCACAACAATAACTGATTTTATCTGATGTTATTATGTGTGTTTCAAATATTGTACTGTACAACTAGGGAGCTGGGAATCATGGAGCCATCTTGCAGGAGTTAGGAAGTCCAGCTGGAGAGCTAGACAGTGTGGAGATCTGAGGGAGCCAAAATGAACATAATAAAAAAGTCTATATTCGTGGTAGCTATTGTTAAGACTATGTTCATAAGGGTACTTCAAGAGTTCATCAGGACTTGTTAGTACAAAACTTTGTTCTGTTGTATTAGAAAGCATGCAAGACCCTGCCTGGGTTTGCTTTGCCCTCCTCTGCTCCTTCTAGTAGAGGACCACATCTGGGCTAGCATTTTTAAAGGGAAGTCACTCTTTCATGTTTCTGTATCTGTTAGCACACTCCTCAGGCGTTCAAATCTTTCAAACCTTCTAATCATGTAGTAAAACATTTTAAAAGAAAGTATCTAGCCAAATAGGCGACTGACTCAAAAGCAATCATTCTTTTCCAGCAATGGCTTCTAGTTCAAAAATCTCAGCCATCTGCTTCCCATCTTATATATACTGCTGTTATTTTTATTTAGTCAGCATTTTATGGGGCCATCATAATAAAGAGAAGTCTGGGTAATTAAAACGGTATCATAGCTTCATGATCATTAGTGGTAAACACATCTGTTGACACAAATTTATGTTTTCTTTCTTTCTTTTTTTTTTTTTTTTTTTCCTTTTCTTTCACTACTTTTGTTGCTTGGGAGACTCCTATACTTTTCTTATGCAACATCAGCTGAGTAGTCTACTGCACCATCAAGGTTGGTGTTAATGTTAAGAAGGGTTGGCTGCAAGCATATGAAGTAGGTATAAGAAAAATGGACATGGACATAGACTGCTGCTTTCCCTGTTTCTCCTGCTTGGCCTTTTCTCTGGAATACAGAGATTTTCACAGAATCACAGAATTATCTAGGTTGGAAGAGACCTCAAGATTTTGAACTACTTCATCTTCTAAAATGTTTTGGCTACCTACATACAGCACAGGAGCAACTATGATATGCTGTGCTGTAATTAGAAGTTGTTATGTTGACATTAATATGGAATAATGCAACATACACATTTAAAGAATGAACTTTTTCATATGAAGTTGGCCAGCAATAATTATCTAGGTTTAGAAAGAGCACTCTCATCCACATCCACTGGCAACCTATGGTCACTACCATTTTTTCTGTAGTGGCCATTATGTGAAAAGAGAGTGTTTTCAACAATTCGTGAATGGGAAGGCCTGATTATATGGGCATGTCTACTACACTGTCTTCTGATGAAATATGATGGGTAATTTATATTGGGGAAAATGTTTCTAGACTAGCACTTGTCTTTATAGCTATGCAAAACAAGCTAGCACAGTGTTTTTCAAAAGTCTTCTTGGTCAAATTTTGACTCTGGACATCCTTTTCACACAGAGTCAGTAAAAGTTAAAAAAAAAAAAAAAAAGTAAAAGACAACAACAACAACAAAATAAACATTCAGAATTGGAGAAGAAGCCCAAAGCTGAGACATGCTATAAAAGGTCTTCTGACAGCTTACCGGATGCCTTGATGAGTGATTTCAAGTGACAAATAGAAAATACACGAATATGAACAGATCTCCCTTTTGGAGCCACTCAGTGTGGAATTAGAACCGATTAGTGTATTTCATCCTGCACAAGCAGAATGTCCCTTTTTAACTCTTGCATGATAATGCCCAAGCAGGTCACTAAGTAGCATAGAAGTCTCCCATCAGTTTCAGAGGAAAGGAATACAGAAAGAAAAATGCAGCAGGATGAAACCCTATCAGTTACTTAGAGTTTTGAATACAAAGTTTTGTGTGTGTCAAACATTTTCTACTGTGCCTGATGTAGTGACAGTGGTTTGCCAGTATCTTTCTCCAGGCTCCTTAGAGCATGTAAGTTTTCTCTCTTTTGTTCCCCAACAGAGGGTAATTTCTGTGGACTTAGTGCATACGTATTTTTAAGAAGCATTTCACTACTTAACCCTTCTTCATATTCCGGTACTTTATAGATAGCTATACCTTAAATCTCTGACAGTAACATAATGTGTATTGGGATTCTCAACGGAAGAAATATGCAGACAATATGGTCACTACTGTAACACCCCTTTATTAAGCTACAATTGCAATTCATGAAATCATTGCAAAATAATAAAAAATTGTTGGAAGATAAATACCATAGATACGGTCCCTAGAAACCACTGCTCACTTTAATTGAGAGCAGCTGCAATATTGCAGAAGCCCAGGGAATGTTGCAGTTCATATTCTCCCTCCCTGGCTCTTTCTAGGGGAGTGCAATACATTTTGACTAACATACCTCCTGGCAAGTTTGTATGCAAATGTTTTTTGTTTGTTTGTTTGTTTGTTTTTTTCTTAAATATAAAGCAAAATGAATTAAAAGGTTGCTTGTAACCATAAATGTTGATCCACAGGTGCTCTACAACTTCAGAGCCAAAGAGGCTGCTGCTTTCCCATTCCATTTGTTCTTGAAAACTTGCCCACACTTTGGGTTGTGTCTCTGAGATTTTCAGTTGTATGGGCACTTGGGAACTTAAGGGAATGCTTGCACAGCCAAAAGTTTGCAAGCACAAATATAAATGAATTGGAAAATACATATCTACGTTATCTGGTTCATCTTCCAGTTCAAAGACCGGGTTTGGGCTGGTCTTTCATGTCACATCTTTATCATTACTTCTGGAAAAAAATGCATGAAGTCATGCATTACTCCCAGACTTCATATCTCTATTGAAACAGGCATTAGAGAAAAGGAATAGTGAGAACCTGGTATTTTTCAGTCCCACTTATATAACTGATGAGAGATTGTAACATACCCTCAGTCTGCAAATACTCCTATGTGCGTTTTTGGAGACAGAAAACAGGTATTAGGGAACACAGACAGAAACATCTTAGTAGTCCAGGTGTGTAACTTGCACTTGTAAGTTACTCTTCTCCCTATCCCCATATAATCCATTTTATTGTTCTGAAAGCCAAGTCAGATGCGAGACCCAATATAACTGTTTTAACAGCATCAAAACTGCCTTTGTATATCTCCTCTCTTGCTAGCTTTAAGGACTGACTAAAGTGAGTGGAATTCTTTGGGGAACTACCCAGGTTTAGAAACCTTCAAAACAATTGCCAGCCAAACACTGTGAGTTCCTGCCAATGAATAGCTCAGTCAGGTGATCTAGGATAGATTTTATAGTGTAGGTATGTTAAAGAAAATATGCAGACAGAAAAACATCTCAGAGTAGAACACTGCACCTCATGTGGAATAAGTCTGTTAGGGTTAAGCTTTCAGGTTAATCCTCATCCTGTGTTTTGCACTAGCCATTTGAAGTGTATGCCACACTTACTGTATTAGTTAAAAAATACATGGTTCCTCCTTACAAGATCTTATGAAGCCTGATAAATAATCTCTCCAGTGGTTCTGGGAGGGACAACAGCAGCATCAGTCAATTTTTATTTTCTGAGGGGAAAGCAAGGCACAACAGCTATGTCTCTCACCCAACATCTCCTAGAAAGCCTGATCAAGAGCAAGGAAAAGAGTCCAGATCTTCTTTACTCCAAGCCTCTCTTCCTTTCGCTCTAACATTCTCTCTTCCTCTTTAGTATTTCAGATTAGCCATACAGTTCTGTAGGGAAAGGTTTCATAATGAGATTTTCTTCTGTGGAATTTTTCCAGGGTTCCACCTAGACATGGCATTTTTATTTTTATTTTCACAGAAGGACTCTCCCTTCCCCAGGCCCCACAAAAGTTTCTCTGATGGAGAGATGGGACAACTTGGGAGGTCTGTGTGAAGAACTACATTTTGCTGGATACACTCCTGCTGTTAGCAAATTGCTCCAATGGGAGGACCAGCCAACTAACTCAGTCAACCTACTAAAATGGATTCTCTATTTTATAGAGATAGATCCTCTCAGTTAACTCATCTGTTAGATTGTAAAAAATGAGAGAAGACAGAGCACACGCTACATGGGGAGAGTAAACAAAGGCTAATGGGTAAGGTTTTGTTGGTATCAACAAAGGTTGGTACTTCACTGTTTGCTTTGCTCTACATCAGTTTTCATGCTTTCCCTGTCTCTCTTCACTGATTCTGATTTTGATTTTGTAAACATAAACCAGTCAAAAATTTCCACAGGGAGCAAACAAAGAACTCCTTGCAGATTATAGCCAGGATTGTCAGAGGAAAAAAAAAAAAAAAAAAAAAAAAGCATATGCAAACCCCAGAAAGAATTCCCAGGAGACCCTCACCAATGTTTGGATTTAACCTGAGCTCTGTGAAATATGAATCCACTTCTCTTTACTGCTACCTGTACAAGTCGGAAACTGCCCAAGCAATTGGAAAACTGGTCCTAAGTTACAGGCTTTGACTGGATGTTTCCTTCAGTCAGTTTGGCAGCCTATGAAAGCATACTGGCTTTTGGAACAGCTAGTTCATCACATGAAAAACATACTAGAGAATTGTATTATTTCTGCTGCTGTCTTCGAAGACAGGTCTCTGGTTCTCTCTCTTGTAGTTCATGAATGCTCTCTGTTGACTCATTTTGCTCTTGTTAGTTTTCTGGCAGCAATGCCGTTACGTCAGTGAGTTTCTCACACTGTTGGGTAGCTTTTGAAAGCTGGTCACATTTTTAAAAAGAGCAATGGGTAATTATAGCTATGTGCCTTTTTTCTTTATTGTACCTAGTCAAAGCAACAGCTATGTCAATCAAAACTGAGCTCTGGGCTGTAAAAGCAAGCAAGCAGGGCATAGATGGGTAATACATTGGAACATCTGTCACATGAGAGATTCAGCCAAAGAACAGGGCAAGATAGGGACTGTTTATTGTGTGCCTTTTTACAGGCTGTGTACAATAATGAAGAAGGCAGGGAAGACAAATAGGATGCTTTGCTTAGTCTCTCGATATAATTGAAGGTCACTCACAGCTGCAAAGGGAGCAAAATACAACTTAACACAGTAAACAGTTAGCTAAGGAACCGATTGCTCAAAGTTTCAGACCAAGAACTTAGGAAGCATAAAGAAAGCAACTAGATTGTTATAACCATATACATTCAGTTTTTAAAAGTAAACAAAGAATAAGAACTGTAGGGAGACAAACCCTCAGCTCATGAAGCTGAACTCACTCTGAAGGAAGTTATTAGTGGCTGGTCTAAATACTTAATTGAGCACAGGCAGCATTATATGCCAGTAGAATGACCTATAGCTTCCTTCTGTTTGGTTTCATGATTTCTCGTCGATTGCAGACATTCCTGGAGACAGGATATCAGACTAAACACAACAGTTGTCTGATCATTGTATTCCACATTGATATCAGTGCTCTTTAGTTAGTTCCTGCATTTTTCAAAGCCATTGTGTGGCACTTTCTGTCAGTGCTTCTGACAACACTGATGAACAACGGCAATCTAGATGCTAGCATGTTATGCATAGCTCTGTAACATGTTCAGCTATCCAGGGCTGGAATGGGTGCAGGAGAAAGTCATCAATGTTTCTTCTCAAAAACAAAGTAAGAAAAAAGGGAAAAAAATTAATTCCCAATCTCTTTCTCACAAGTCTGTGAGAATGCATGTTCTTTCACCTTTAAGTCATGGGGCCATTTTTATTTATTTATTTTTTAAATTATTATTATTAATTTTTGCTGTTATACATTTTTAACTATATCACTGTGAATAAACTTTACCAGACTGAAAATTACCTGTAAAGTCATATGATACATAACAAACTTATGACACAACATTATTTAAGTTGGTCTTGATTCACTTCAGTCATTCTCTGAAGACCTTAAGTTCTGGTCTTGTGAGTTTTTGAGAAATGCTGTCTGCTACTAAACAATTTTTGCCTAGCAAAAATCCTCTCTAGGATTTGCCTAAGAGAGGAGTCTCCTCTCCCAGTTTGACTTCTCAAATCAAAGACCCACTCTGTTGTGTAGGAAGATACCTTTTCCTCCTTGATCACTGAGCACTGTTGCTTTTTACAAGATGTTACCATTCTGCTGTTCTAGAAGTGGGTGGCTGTGGTATATTTTATCAAAGGAAAAAAGTTGACGCAGAATGAGCATTGCATAATAGAGTATTTTAAGAATAAATACAACAGTATGAGATATTGATCAAAAGATTAATACTAACTTCCAGTATACCCGCTGAATTTTGTTAGCTCATATTTGGACCAGGAAGTAGGATATATATAAAGATATGACTAACTTGTAACTCAAAAGTAAAATCCCCATTACAGACCTGTGTAATTTCAGACCTTGCATGGAAATACCCAAAGCAAATAAAATTAAGTATCTGCCCATTTGTATCCCAAGTTCCTTGGGTGGATAAAGGAAGAGGAAGAGATTCTCCTGCAACCTGACACTTGCAGGCAAGGGCAGCTAAGCCAGCACACCGTTGTAAGTGCAAACTAAGTGACTTAGACTTTCTTTCAGGTATGCAGGTGTCGCTCTCCCCAGAAAAAAACAAAGACTTTAGACTATTGGTTTCGTATTTGAAATGGTTCACAGATGCAGGTCAGATTCAGCAAGAACTTAGGTGCCTTAAAGTTAATTCTTGCAGCACCAGTGTTCTGACATCTGCTCCTCAGGGCTCTGTGCCAGATGCCTAGGTTTCCTTTGCAGCAGCGGGAGAGCTGGGATCCAAACCAGCTGGTAAGTGCCTGGAACTGGCCAGCTGAGAAATCTGAAAAATTGAGATAAATCTGTAAATCTTCTCCTCAGTGGATCTTATTCAATGCTTTAGGAACTGTATGCATTCACTCTGCAACTACAGCCTGGCAGTTGTTGAAGGAGATTATCAACATCCCTTCCAGCAGGAATTCAGCCCAGATCGTTCTCCTTCTGAAATGAGGCTCCGGTTCTGGTAGCCTGGCCATCTTACCTGTGGTATAACAGTTGGAGCACACACCTCAGACACTAGAGATCGAGGTCAATCCCCAGTTCTGCGGGTGGGGACTCACACCCAAGGCAATTGCCTTCTTGCAGGGTGCTTTAACCACCAGATTAAAGGCTACTGGAAGAAGGGAGAAGATGGGCTTTCCCCATTCCTTTTGTTGCCATTGTGCCATTGCAAAACATAAATGAGAGTTTATGGGAAAGTCTAGGGCCAAGCATGACTTTGCTGTAATGGTTAAGAAATTTCAACTTGCTGCCTTCTTTGTAGTTTTAGGCAAGGACTACTTAAAAATTAACTTAGAACTACGAATGGTCCCAGCAGACAGGATGGATTTCTTTCTTTGTGCTTGTTTTAAGAGAAGAGGGTGGTAGACCACATTTTGCAAGATATTCTGTCAGTGTTTTCCATTCATACTTCATTCCTAGCCCTGATAAGGCACAGTCCTGCACATCTGGAAAAACAGAAGTTGTGGGCTTTCCCATAGCACAGGTGCTACAGTGCCTTATTTTTTTTTTTTTAGCTAGATGCTGCTGAGCAGAGCTTTCCAAGGCTATGTCTCTGTATGGAGAGTTAGTCTCTGGATTAGATCCATGTTGTTTTTCACACCTAAGCTAGTATCATGGAGCATTAAGTGTGTGAGGCTTTTCCACATGCCGAGTGCACAGCTCTGTGACAGGCTGCAGGCTATCTCCAGTACTGAAAAATGGCTAGATCTGAAAGCAGATCACATGTTGATCTGATCCATATGTGCATACTTGCATTTGTGTGTGTATATCCACATGTACCAAATATTAATCAACAAAATTAGACAATGGTCAAAGCTAGAGTTAAGCAATAGCAGAATTGTTGTCTGGCTTGTCATCTGCTATAGTTTTCATGCATGTCAGTGAAATGTCTTTTCTAATCATACATGTATATCTAATTGTCCCAGTATAAATCCAAATGGGCTAGAAAGAAACAGACTGCAAGGAGCCTATAGTTATCACAGTACACTCAGTTTATGTTCTATCAGTGTGCATGGCTGGTGTTGTTTAATTAACACATTTCTAACAACCATGTCTGTTGAGACCAGGCACAAGTATCTTCATAAGGGACTTCTATAGAGTGTTCTATCCAGTATTTCATGATAACATGTAGAAACACTTCTTTCAGAGTTCATATTTCTTGGACTTTCATTCTCTGTCATTACTCTTCAGATAATAAATGACGATATGCATCACTGTAGTCAGAACAAGAGTACCGCTCTTCTGTTGCATGTTGTATGGGTGTAAATCTGGAGCAAATCTGTTGACATCAGAGGTTTTAACCTAGATTTCGTTTTGTGTACATGAGAACAGAATTTGGACCCTGCATCTTATTTTTCTTTTGATACAATCCAGTGTATCCGGAAACAAGAAAGCCATATCAAGCCCCAAATCATAGAACTCAAGTTTTAAAGATATCAACTTTCTTTTACGATCTGGGTGGCCTTCACCATGTCTGGGAAAACATGAACCCAGTGGCCCTGGTAATGCATCACCTGCTTTTTTCCAGACTGCTGTAATCAATTTGTCTTTATCCACCACATTACCAAAAGACACTATTAAAATTCATATCTGTGTGTTCTCCCCAGAGGGTAAACCATCAGAGATCTCCAGGGTTTTGGAGGTTTTTGTGGAGATGCAGAAGGCTTTAATTACGTTTAAAACAAGATCAAATTTCTTCCCTATAGTAATTTCAGATACTTCCACCAGATTCCTGTAGGGCTATTTTGCACTCTGAAAACTTGATCAATCCCCAACCTCACAAATTACAGATTTTGTTTACATTTTTTTCTAGAACATCAAAGCAGAAGAGTGTTGCCCTTAAACAGTGTTCCCAGACTTAAATAACGATGTTTCTTTTTTTTTTTTTTTTTTGCTTCAAGACTTATGGTGATCCCTCCTTTAGACCCTGGAATGGTTAATTTGGGAAGCATAAGAATACATTTGGCCTGAAGGATCTTAGTTGCACGTCAGGTAATCTTTAAGATACTTGGTTACCTTTAAGAACCAAATCCTGAGGTTATTCCTCACAAAAATCTGTTGAAACAAATGGAGTTCTGCCCAAGGTATGAATGAATAAGAACTAAGCAAAAACTTTACATTTTGGCTCCAAGATATTCACCTCGTCTAAACTGTCAGGAGAGATGCAGTATTGTTTGATCTAAGGGATGTGTTTCACTGTTTTACTCAAATCCTTGGCATTATAGTGAAGGAAGAAGACTTAGTTCTTCCTCCAGATGCCTCTCCCTTCAAAGCATGACCCCAGAGAAGAAGAACATCCAAAATAATATAGCTTTGGGCTACCATTTCCCTGCTTGTATTTGAGGCATCTTCTTTCCAAAGAGCACCTCAGGAAAGCAAGCAGCATTCCAGAAATAAATAGAAATGCTGGAAAAGGGGAATATGTATTAATAATAATCCCACAATGAGAACTGTCATGATGAACCTACTGGACTCTCAGAGCAGAGCTGCCAGTAACTCTGCAGCTGTGTATGACTACCCATTTTCTATGCTCTACTCATTCATCATGTCCCAGTGTGTTCTTCTGCGGAAATCCATGAGAACGCTTGATTACTTTGTGCGGGAGACAAATCTTAGATTTCAAAAACTGTACAATTTCTTTAGAGGAAATGTTTATGTAAATGTGGTTTGGCTTCTCTAATATTGCATTTCAAAAACTCTCAATATCTCCTTTTTTATTAGTTTTTGCAACATCATATTTCTTGCATCCAATAAATGTCTCTTCTGTATGTATTTTTCTATTGTTTCCAGTGTGAACAAGAAGTACACTTTCTACAACTGGAGTTCCTTCCCATGAACACTGATTGCTTGAATCACATTTTGTCTCATTCATATTGTTTCCCACACTCTTCTACTCTAGCTGTTACTGTATTGTATATCTACCTACTTGCTATCTAATGTCTTAAAATGATAGCTAAATCTGGAGCAATCATAGGTTTTGTTCAATGAGTAGCTAATGAAGTTAGTCTGGTTATCCTTTATTTCCCTTTATTTTTGCTTAAAAAAAAAAAAAAAAAAAAAAAAAAAAAAAAAAAAAAAGCCTTTCCTTACCAGACCAAGGATTTTTGCAGCATGCTCTGAATGGCCAGTTACTCGTTTGTACTTACTGGCTAAAGGGCTACTGTCAAATTTAACATATTACACCTAAATTCTGCCCAGCTTTTCCTCTGTTGGAACAGTCATTTTAATCCCTCTCATTTACTTGTAATTTCCTAGCTATTTTTGAGACTTCACCTTCTCTTTTGAGTATGGTTGAAACTGATGGATTGTTTCTTTAGAAGAATAGGCTTAACATAATTGCTGGTGGTGTGCCATCCATTTTGCAGAACTTACTAGGTGTTTCTCTTGAAAGTATACAATTCTGAGAAGCTTGTCCTCCCCACAGAGCAAAATAAATGATCAAATCATGACATCAAAAGCAAACTGCCTTTCCCATATATTCCACTGCTCAGAAGTCTTCCCCACACTGTCTCAATTCAGAGACACCTAAATTCCTGCAAAATTAGTGGAGCCTTTCAGCTTGCTAATGTAATTGGGGTGATGTTGAAATAGAAATATTTTTCCAACAGCATGTTTCTTCTCAGCTAAAATGGTTTCAGCTGATCTTTTCTGCTGACAGCAGTAGTGGCAGAGCCCTGCAAAACAAAGTTTGGTGGTCACTTGTGGATTAAAACTGAGACCAGTTTCAAGTGTTTTTTCCTAGTTTCATTAGTTTCTCTACTGATGCCACCTTTTCAAATCCATGCAGCCCTATACAACAAAACAAAGTGCAAAGTGTCAATATATTCAGCCTGCAGATGAGAATCTGGAAGGATCTGGAATACTGTGTTCTGTCCAAAAAGCACATTATCTCCTGCTTAATTTTAGGTATGTGACTAACCCCACTGACAAGAACAGAATCACCTATTCAGCTGATACCTATCCAAAGTACTTAGCCTATGAAGTACTGAATTCTGAATGAAGATAAGCTGTCTTGGTTTGAGTGAGGTAGACTTCTGGAAAAAGGAGAGTATTATATCCCATACAGCTCTGTTATTCCATCTGTTAGTCATGTTAATTAATGAATGAATGTTCAATCTGAAGTTTTTGATTTCACACAAAGTTCATGCATTTGTGAGAGTCTTCAGTCTGTCAGACAGTGAGAATTCAGGATAAATATGCTTATATGTTTATATATTTACATCCTATCTTAAAGGACAGACACACATGAAATAAGCCAACATTCAGATGTCTGACAATTAGATATTGGGGACTTACTTACAAGAAATCAAAGTAGAGTCACTACTTGCTCAATTCTGATATTTTAATCTTCACTAAATATGAGATAGTCTGTTATAAAATAATATTTATCTGTGAAACTGTGATTTATATATTTGTATTTAAAACATTTGTTACTAGACTCATGGAATTTTAAACATTTGTCTTTAAGGACAAAGAAGAAAAGCAGTGACTCTTTCTTAAACTTAGTGCAAATTTTCATTGAAATACATATCTGTATAGACTGCATTTAGAGACAAAAGGAGGATGTGTATTTTACTGGTTCTTGCTTGAACTGGCTTGCTTTTGGCTGTTCTGTACAGAAAGTGAACCAAATTCAAGCAGTCAAATACACTCAAGGAAAATTCCTGTAAACATCATCTACCCACAACAAAAATTTCTCATCTTCCCATAAATATGGAATATCATCCTTTAATGGGTAGGATAAAAAATACTCTGCCTGGATCTATGTTAAATTTACGGTATCCATTTTGACTTATTGGGTAATGCAGAGTTTTAGTCCACATGAGAGCTGAGAATCTGTAAGGTATTTGTTGTTACATATATTTGATCACATGGAAATAGACCATGGATCTGCCACTGGAGTGCAAGCAGTATCAAACTGCAGCGTGGAAAAGCTATTTTGGAAAATATTAGGAGAATCCTCATGTGTTAAAATGCAATTTTTTTTTCTTTCCATCAGGCCTGGCAGTTATACCTGTCATATTCAAGTAGCTAGATTTTGTAAGTGCAAGAAAAAAAGTGCATGAAAAATGAATCTCAAGGACTCTTGTAAGTGATTTAAATGAAACAGATTCCTATACGTTATGTTTGATATGCCTTTCTCTCAGAACTCCTGGATGCAACTGAAGTCCCTTCCCTCTTCAGTCCCCTATTCCTTTTTCCCCTCACTCATTAACACCTGTCATTTAACCCACCTCCCTCCCTGACCCTGGCAATCAAATCAGGAAGAGACAATATATGCTATGGTGTCTGCTTCCAAGCTTGGTGTGTGCTCCTCACCTGACCAGCCTGAGCTGGTACTCAATGAGCTGGTGGCAGAGTAAGTAGGAAGAGGACTGCTGAGCTTCTGATGGTGGAGGCATCTCATCTTTATCTCCTCTACTTGGCTGGAACATTCATGAAACTTGTAGGAACTTAGTTGTTTTGGGGATCTCTGTGCCTTGACAAAGTTGACTGAAAACTGCTAATTTGTTCAGAAGGCACCATGGGCAAAGGAGTGATGGCAGAAAGGGCATGAGAAGGCAATCAGATAAATAGCTTACCTAATTTTGTTAGGAAGATATCATAGTTGTTAATATTAAAAATAACATCAGTAGGAAAATCGCTAAAGCATTTCCAAGATAGATTTTCTTATAAAATGTGTGATGTGGGAATACCACTTCAGCTACCACTTCAGCTAAGTCAAAAACAATTTAAATACAATAAAATGTTGCACAAATAAAATGAATGGAGAGATGATAAATCAAAAGTGCTAATATGTGATAAAAAGGTTTTTACTAATATTTGTTTGGGATAATGAAAATTTCTGTTGGTGAATAGCCTAGTCTTCCCAAGTTCATGCCAATAAAGTGGCAAATTTAAACTGAATAGGAATGAAGAGCTGTATCTGTTTAGCACCTTGCTCATGCTGCTAACAGTAAGCAAACATGGAAATTACAACCTAGATTTCTCTAAGCAATAGTTTATCTGTTACTGCTAGTGTGTGTGACTGTAAGAGCATTCTTATTGGGTCAAACCAAGGTCCAAGAGCATAACAGCATCCTTGTTGGGTCACACCAAGGTCCATCTAGCCAAAAAAACCTGTTTGCAATAGTGGGTAAAGTCTATGGAAGTGTATGAGAGCAGGGCACATATTTTGTGATAATTAGCTTCCAGTGATTTGCAGCAGGGAGATCATGAGCCAAAGATGTGCTCTTACTCAACACAGGCCACTCGGACAGAGAAGGTAAGAAGTAATGTGTCATGTAATAGGGATCAATGCTGCAGAGCAGTGGTAGACCACTGTTGATGGATAGCCAGCCATTTATGTGTTATGTCTTACTTTTTAATCAAATGGAGCTTTCTCAGTGCATGGAATGTGATGCTAAGCAATAACTGCTCCTGGGAATCTTGTGCAGATGGATAACCAAGGACCGAATCTGATAGGAAGGACTGGGATCTTCTGATAGCCCTTTAATCTTTTTCTTCTGCGGGAGTGATTTTGGTATCTGAAGTGACCCCAAGTTCCTCAACTAAGTTAATAAGCTCACAACAGGGGCCTCCTTGGTGGAGCATATTGCTGATATAGAAATTCTTTTAAGTGCATCCCTTTCTAGCGGAGCTGCATTGCAGTGTCTTGGGTTCAGTTTTGGCCAGTTACTTTATGTACAGATCTGGATTTTTGTGTGGAATTGAGGAATGTGAGACATTTTGCTGCTTACATTTGATGAGGAGAAGCATAGAGCTGGACAGGCTTTGTGAATGGCTAACACCTCGGCTCCTCCCATCTTGCTAGGTTTTGCAGATTGAACAACCAGGCAAAGACTACATTTGGAAAGGCTCCTCAGACAACGACTGGGTGCTGAAGGTGGCAGTGGACATCACAGTTTCCTGGGTTTGGTCTGAAGGGATGGGCCTGACTCATTCTCAAGCATTCCTACTTTTCACTTTAGGTTTTTAGAAACCAGTCAGGACTGCCAGGTGATACATACTACGAAATGCTACAGGAAACTCTGGTAGGGCTGGTAGTAGAGGTTAAATTCCTATGCCAGTGGTCTGAGTAACACTGTCCATAAGATCACAACATAAAGTGTTCATTATGCAGATACATAACCTCATTATATAGGATATTCTAAATGTGTGCTACCTTAACATGCAACAAAGAAGATCTGAATGCTAGGAAATAGTGATAGGCACTGACTTTTGATAACCAGCTTACAAAGAAAAGCTGCCTAGGAGGTGGCATTTTTCTTCATCAAGGTTCCTGCATCAAACAAACAAACAAACAAACAAAACAAACAAACAAACAAACAAACAAAAAAACTTGGGTTTCATCACTAGTCAGGTGAATCACTTATGATCTGCTGGTAATAACCCGAATGCATACAGAGGGCCTTCCTTCCCTGCAAATCCCAGACAAGATGATTTTCCGTAAAAAACTTTTATTTGAAAGATTTCTTCAAAGCCAGCCCTGCAGCTAGTCCAGGAGGGCAGTCTGGTTTTTAAGTAAACCTGAAGAGAGAATTGAGAAGTATATAACTGGCACACCATCTCTTGCCCTTTCTGCCCGTACATTTGAGTCAGTACGGAATCGGTTCTGCTGTGAAGAAAAAAAAAGAAAAAAAAATAATCACAAGGAAAGAAAATAACCGCTTTTCCTTTGGGAAGCTCTGGAGATTTTAGTGCCATTTGCTGTTGAAAGCAGAGGAGGGAGTGGTGCTCTAAGGACAGACTACAAAGTTTGGTCTAATAAATGTGAATGGATATAGAGGGCTTGATTGTTCTTTCACACCAGTGAAACTCCATGGACTGAAATCAGGCACACTAATTACACAATATACTTCTGTAAACGATTTCTAACTCTGGAGTGGTTGAATTGTAATACAACCTAAGGCACAATTAGAATGTGCAGCCCTGGTCCCTGAGGCATGTGTTAATAGTAACACAGCTTGTCATCGTGTGTTTTTAAATTTTTAAATCTAAATAAAATATAACATTGCATGTAATACGTACTTTAAATGGCAGATGTGTAATAAACATCTCTATTTATGACAGACTTAGGCAGCAAAACATAATGAGGTGTGGTTCTGGTACAAATTTTGCTTCAGGTTTACTTTGTACTTTTAACCACCCCAGTTAATTACACAGCTAAGATCATGCCCTGGAGAGTTTTAATTTTCTTGTGATTATATAATGGACTCTTACTACTATCATTATTCAAAAAAATAAATATAAGGCCCGGAGTATTTTCAGGCAGAACTTTAAGTATGAAGGTTTGTTTAGACCTCTTTTTACAAATTCTGAGTCAACACTCAAAACATTTAAAGATGTCTCTTTGCCATAGGTAACCATACAGCTTTTCCTCAGCACTACTCTCTCTCTCATACATGTGATTTTTGAATGACTGCCATCACCCTAGTTTCTGTAGGCTAGAAATGTCTTCATCTTCATAATGGCCCTGGAAGATAGGGAACACTGACATCCGTGTTTCCCTGATACGGCACAGGCTCTCAGTTCTTGCTCGGCTCTGTGGGAGGTAGGCACCCAGACACCTCCAAGGCTCTGGGTGTATCTGGTTTGCCCAAGGTTACGCAGGAACGCTTTGCTATGGGAAAGGAGGAAAATCTGCCTCCTGAGCTCCAAACTGGTACTACAAACCTTGGAACCTACCTCAAAGTCCATATATGCATGCAGGGAAAGCGGACACAAATCCAATTACCAAAGGAGCTGAATGGTTTGGGAACACGATGACCATAAGCTGTAGGAAACAGGTGCTTGCCCTATAGACTGCAGGCTTTGGTGGTGGAGGAGACTGTTCCTCAGTCCCACAGCCTGTTCCCAGCAGCTTTCCTCCGTGGGCCCAGCTCGGGTGCATCGTTCTGGCAGCAGCAGCAGCTCCCACCCGGCCCCAGCCTCTCCTGATGGCTGCTTGGCTGCTCTCCCATCGCACGATGGCTGCATGTCTGGGATGTGACAGGCAAATGACCCCTGGGCAAAACGGGAGCAGCTGCCATCAGAGGAAGAATGTGTCCAGCTTGCAGGCAGCTCTCCTCCCTGCTCCTGAGCCGGCCAGGGGAAGGAAGCGGCGAGGCATCCTCTCTCGATCCGTGAGAAGTTTCAGTCAGAAAGGTTGCACGCAGTGACAAATACACCGTGACACTAGGAGATGGGTGTTAGACAGAGAGCAGACCCCGGTCTTCAGCTGTACGTTGTCATTACTTTATTCATCAGCATCTATCTGCTCCATATTGCTTTCTTTTTTGTTCCCCTAGGTTCGTTTCTTTGACAAATTTGTTTTGTTCTAGCTGTATTACAGTGGTTTTAAGGCTTCAGCAGGCAACAATGGATTTTAAGGATCTTAGCTTTCATGCACATTTACAAAATATCCATTAATGTGAGTGGGAATGCTGATTTTAACACCTTTTGGAGTAGGTACTAAGAATTTACTGTAATGTAAATAGTTTACTACATACTTTGTGAAAGTAAGTATAGTGGAAAATTATATTTAGCCACTAATTTCTAAACTGAAACAGCAATATACTTCTCTGGTGTAATATATTTTCCAGTCATGTGCTGAAGAGAAGCATTTTTTTCAGCTGAGCTCACTTAAAGTTCAAAAGATAAATATATCACAATGACAAATTGCAAAATGCTATTCATACATTTAGGTAAAAATCGTTCCCTCATTTGTTTGTATTTCACATAAACTGTATTACTGTTATTTCCAAAGAAAATACAGTACAAAATAATTCTGATTAAAAATACAAGTATTGTTAATGGACCAGAGCAGAAATTTATCTTAGCTTGGGGGGAAAAAAATTATAGAAAGTCAGTATACTTTCATTCCAGCACAAAATGACATCCAGTTAGCCCTCTGAACTGCCTAACCCCTGGCTCAGGGCCCTGCAGGGTGGGAGATGAGTGGAATAGTCAGCACAGGGCTTTTTGCATCTCTGCTCTCGTGGGTGGCTGAGAACTTCTCCCCGTGGAAAAGCCGTCTGAATTTACATCACCTGCAGACTGCCTCAGGGCTCATCCACAAGAAGTTAAAGTTGGGAGTGAATTTGCCTTGTGCTTGTGACTGCAGCGCCGCGAGCATGAGGGCGCTCGGCCTGCGGTGAGCGTGGGCTCGTTCATCTGATGTGCTGGGGGCTGACTCATGCTTGCTGTGCACAAAATCTGTGTGGGCATCAAATTCTGCTTTTTCATAAAATCTCCAACTTGCCCTACATGTATACGTTCTCTGTGTGGTCATTAGCAGGCAATGAGGTTATTGTGTAATGAAGAAGGACGTTCAGCTTCTGCCTTGGTTTCATCTTCAGGTAGCTTCCAATTGACTAACACGTTGTATGGCTCAGATTGAAGAGTTTACATTTAGAACCTATGTAAAAATGAGGAAATGTGACAACAATAAATCCGATCTTTAAAATTATATAGCAATGAAAGACGAATGAGTCATTTTATTGGTAGAATATATACAGCAGAGTAACATGTTGGGATCAGAAGTATTATTTACCACACATGCAAGGTAGGGCACTGGAGGTCTATAATTTCACTGCTCACTATTTTTATCATTTTTATGTTATCAGTTCAGAAATCACTTATGGAATTAATATACCCTGATTTCTCTTTCCAAACAATTATATGCACCCTGCCTCCTTTCCAACACATATGCATGTTCTCTCTCTCTCCCTCACTCCCTCTCTCTCTCACACACAAAGGATTCTGTAACAACAGGACCATTATAGAGCATGATCTAAAACATGTGGACTGCAGCCAATATTTAGATATGGTATAGTAAATTCTGGAAGGTATAAAAAGGAAATAACTGAACTCATTGCAGAGAAAAATGAGCCAGTCTTAAGTACTTTTAATCACAGAGTTTCATATAAAAACACATGCAAGATACTGAGCCTAATATTGGAGGGGAAAAGGTCTAAGGGAGAGGAGAAATCCAGTTGCACTGGGACTCATGATGGGAGTTTTTCACCCTTTTTATAAGTGCCTTTCAAGAGATTAATGCAAACCGTTTAAGCAAATATATAAATATGCTCACCAAGCAGCAGGCTCCTTGTGTGACAGCTATGACCTTGGAACTTTGTGACACATCCCCTCAGCTGGGTCTGAGCTAAACAGCAGTGGGTATGTTGCTCCTCTTCCTCCCAGGGACTGCCGTGACACCTGCTTTGCAGGCACCTCACTTCACCTAAAGAGATCCCAGGCAGAGGATCCAACACAGCAGTATCAGAGGTGAAGGAAGAGCAAGCCAGTTCCTTTCCCCTTTCCCAAAATTCCCAGTTATATCCAGGTTTCTGCCAAATCAGATGTTGTCCAACACCCTAGCACTCTGAGCTGGGGTCTCTGGCTTACTTCCACGGCGTGTGGCTGTAGATGGCATCCCTTCTGGCTCTCCTCTGTCATTCCCCTGGGCAGGTGCGTTGAGCCTCTCCAGATATTTATAGGCACATGCAGTCTGCATACAGCTATGTTCTCTATTTGCATAAAATGCCAAGCATGAAATGAAAACAGGCTGTCATTAATCAAGGGTTTTAGAGAGCTAGAGTTTTTCAGTGAGGTTTTTGCTGAGCCTGGGCTTCAACATTTTCACACTTCCAAAGTGCAATTAAAAAAAAAATAAATTAATTTAAATTAAATTAAATTAAAAAAAAAACTGACTGCTGGTATTGGTCAGATAAATAGCTGTTCGGAAGTTTAACAAATGCGAAGCAACATCTCCTAGTTTTAGTCAGTAGTGGATGTGGGTGCGGGTAGAGGATAAAGAGGGGCTTTTGGAAGTGTTTTTCTTACTCAGAACGGGGCGAAAGTCACCCATGTCACCAGCCTGCTGCTTCCTAAAGCACATGGAAAAAAGTGGGGCTGGTTCTGCCAACCCCACTCATTCCAACAGAACTTCACTCCATCACAATCAGCTTGAGTCTTCACAGTGCTGTAAATAAGGTCTTACTTGGTAGCATTAAAAACCGAAAGTGCTGATGGACAATAATCTCCAATGATAAAGAAAACAGCTAGACCTGCATTACAAATTAAAATAAATAAATAAATAAAATAATAAGTTTCTGTAAGTGACAGTGCAGTTTTGAATTAATGAATGTATAAAACAATTAAAAGACACTACCAGATAATTAGCTCTTTGTCCTCACACATCTTCAAGTCCAGGGCGGGTGAGGACGAAACCACCAGTTTGCTGAGGTGAAACCCACTGGGTATTTCATACAGAAGTACAGAGAGTGCCCTTTGTAAGAAAGATCTCACCAAGGGCAACAGCCTAGGTGCATAGTTGTTGAGGTGAGGTGGAAGCATGTTTTGGCCCATGAGGTGGCCATGTTGCATTTTTAGGCTGTTTTTAGGTTAGGGAATTGTTACCGAAATAACCCTGCATGGGCTGATTCCCCTGCAGCTGCACCAGGGCTAGCAACAATGGAAGCCTCAGTATAGACAGCTTCAGCTCCAGCAGCCGTTTTCAGCACTGTATCAGTTAACCCTGCTCTAAGGAGGGTTAATTGACACAGTGCTGCAAATGGCTGACGAGATGAAAACTCATATATTATGACTCCCAGCATCCCTAACAATTGTGCAGCTGCATTCATATGAGCAATGGTGGGAATTTGGAGGAGGGAAGAAAATTCCCTTGTGCAGACAAGGCCTGAGATCGAGCCTTAATGTTCTTTTCTGAGTCTTGGTTGTCAGTTGCAGTCATGCTTCCCTAAAGCATTATCCCAGCCATCTGCAGACTGCTGACTGTGAGGCAGCAGCCGCCGCCGGTTCCACCAGTTGGATGAACAGGAGCAAGTGGGAACACGGCAGCATGGCCAGGCCCATCTGATCGGTGCCCTCAAGGCTCCTGTGCCTGCTCTTCTGCTTGCCTTGTGTTCCCCAAGACCAAAGGGAACCTGTTCCAAAAGAACCAGGGAAAATGAAAGTTATCTTTTCCCGCAAATCCAGAAGATATTTGCAAAATGTACTTCTCCTGGAAGGGGTGGTTTTCTAGAAACTGAGCATCAGGATTCCCAGCTCCTTGGGTACCCACTGTTGCTTCTGACCACGTAAATCCCTTTGGCTGCCTTCCCTGCTTGGCCACAGAAGTGAAATACCTACCCAATGTATGGCACTTACGGACAGGGCAGGTTTTAACAGTTGTAGCCCAAGACAGTTTCTCTAAGGAGCTCTCTGAGGCCATGCAGATCTGTGGGCTCCCTGAAGAGCTGAGGAAACAGGCAGAAAAACTTCTGAATTTTCCCATGTGCTCTCCCATCCCTGGCCATTGATCTCCTCCAAAGCCAAACTTGCCTTGTCACTATCCCTTTGGGGTAGCCTGTACTCCATGAGAAGTAGGGTGGAGGGAATAGGACTCCCTTGAGCAGAAAGGATGTATAGCCTGGCTCTTTCCACTCTTTGTCTCAATGCATGCATATCTATACATGCACGGCAAGCGGGCACTGTAGAGTCAGTGACAGGCTGCCCATCACACCAACTACATCTAGAGGTGGCATCTCCCTCTGATGGTCCACAGCACAAGCCCATTGACTTACAGGATGGAGTGCTGCACCCACAGGCTTGTAAAAAAGGAGGCAGATGAAGAAACGAGCAAGTGAAGAAGGTTCTTGGCTCTCCAACACCCGTTTAGCTTACTATAGCTGACCGGGATGTCTTTCCAAAGGGCACCTTGCTGCAATCTGGAGTTAGTTCTGTGCTCTGATGCAAGATGTTAGTGCTGCTGTTAGAGTGCAGGGTTGAAAAAGCCCCCCTGGGAACAGAACCGGGCAGCACTGGGCCAATGAACCCACTGCAAGCTGTCACACTGGCCTCAGAATAACACACAGTGTCCTGAGAAGTGTTGCAGGTGAGGTAGCAAAATCTGTCTTACCCTCTTCTTCTTAACCTTGTAGGAAGTTCCTCTAATTTCTGTGAAAATCTGACTTTTTAGGCTCATGGAAAGTAAAAACCAGGACTTATTTTAAGTAACCTAACCTGTTAGGGATGCTTTCAGGAAAACAAAAACCATTAAAGCACTGACAATTAATACTTCAGTTGACAGACCAAAGGTTAAATCTCAGATCAAAGCTCGTGGAAAGCAGGTCATTTCTACTCCGGTAGATTGGTCGTGTTCTGTTCAGTGAGTTATACAGTTTTGTTTACTGCTGTTTGCTCTGGATGGAGCAGCGATCCATATGCAGGGAGGATGGATTGGAACAGTTACCACATCTCTTTGGGGAAGGAACCTGGAACAAAACCAAGAGCTGTTTCTGGCTTCCCCCTTCCGCTAGCCACTTCAGGGAGTCGGGCTTTCTGAGTTCTGGATGTCGTGTGCTTACCTGTGTTAAGGTAGTCTGGATATAAATGATGTAAGGACAAGATGTTAGATTAGTCTAGACAATCCCATGTTCCCAGATGCTCCATCAGGAACATCATCTGCCTTATGACTTAAGAACTTTTGGATAAGGAAGGAACGAAGACAGTTTCGAACGGAAGTCAGACCCATAGTCGTTCCAATCTCCGATGCTAAGCCTTGTCACAATAGTGAAATTGTGGGCGGACGTCCCCAGCAGGACCAGAACTCTATTATGCTGGGCACAGCGCAAGCACCGAGACCTTTCATGTCCGGAATAGCTTTCAAAGTGTGAGCTTAGGAACATTGCTCCCATGTGAAGATTATTTGCTTATGGCTTTATGTAAAAATCTTTGGACCATGGTATTGTTACTAGAACTGCTTGAGGAAAGACTAATGGAACTACTAATAGCCCATATGGGATGAATCTGTAGAGACAGCAGCTTTGGAGCTACAGGTTTTTAGCAATCGCATGTACCACTGTCTTCCACAGCCATGAATACGCTCCAAAGAGATTAATGGATGTTATAAAAATTATTTGCTGCTGTGCTTTAAACTATAGACTTTACAATCTCCACTTGGATTCTTGATCTCATACAGCAGCTTAACCTTTTGATGTACGGAGTGGATGCAGAGACCTTCAGATTTCTTCGTGGTGTGATGGGAACCGCACATTTTACAACACATCATTGGGGCTGCGTAAGAGCTTTCCAATAGCTATGAGATTTAACAGGTGGACCGTGTCCATCTTCCATAGCTGGTTGCTTTTGGGGACGGGAGGGAAGAGGGCTTGGAAGGCTCGTGATTGGATTAAGCACACTTCGGGAATATTTGCAGCCTTAAGAAGTGTTCTAGGATTACTCTTTCCTTAGCCCATCTGTCCGCAGTGTTAGCTTTCCTATTCCACAGAAAGTAACTCAGCTGCCTGTTGCATGTTTGACTGGAGCAACTTTTTGCCTAATTGCACTTCTTTACCTATCTGCAGACGACTAAAAGTGTGTAGCCTACCCAGACCGCTGGAAGCACCTAGCCCGGCATTGGACCAGATATTTTTGTCCCCTCCTCGGGGCTCTCTCGCATTGCCCATCCCAAAACAGCAGCGGACGAGGAGGGCGCCACAGGGGGCTGCCCAATTTTGGCGGACACCCGAGGGAGCCGTGGGGTAGGGGGGACGCAGGCTGGAGCCCAGGTGCGACCACACCAGCACCGCGGGCTCCAGCGGGGCTCTCCCCCGCTGCCCGGCGCTGTCCCGGCAGCACCTCCCGGCCAACCTCTCGCCTCCTCCGGCCCCCCCGGTGCAGATCCCCCCGCGGCCGCGGGCGGGGCGCGGGTGGCGCCCGGCGGGCCCGGCCCAGGGGCGGCCCCGGCCCCGCCGCCTTTGTTCCGCGCCGCGGCGCCCACGTGGAGCGGCGGCGGCTCCGCGCCCGCGCAGCCCCTGCGCGCCCCCTGCGCGGCGGCGGCCGGGCCGCGGGGAGCCCGCCCGGGGCCTTTCAACCCGGCGGCGGGGCCGGGCCGTGCTGTGCCGCCGCTTCCCCCGGCCGCCGGCTTTCTCATGTTTTATCTGGCCTTCCGCCAGCCAGCTAGGTTTCCCCCCCCTCTTTTTTTTTTTTTTTTTTTTTTTTTCGCTCTGCCTCCTCCTTCCCCCCCCTTTATTTTTTTTTTTTATTTTTTTTTTTTTACTTTTTGCACAGCCCCCTCCTGGTTTTTCCACCCACGGGTAAAGGTGGTTTTTCCTCTTTTTTTTTTTTTTTTTTTTTTTTTTTTTTTTAAAACCCTCATCCTAGTTTAGTCCGTGGGCAGGACTCGCATAATAATATTTCCAGTCCCAGCAGCTCACATCACAGACACGAACCCAGGACCGCCCCCCCTCAGTTTTTTCTTCCCAATCTCCCAAATCGCTTTATTATTATTTTTTAAATGATCGCGCTTTTTGCCCGCTGCTCCCGCTGCTGCCGAAATCCCCGGCTTCCCAGGGTGCATGCTTCTGGCAAGACCGTGCAGTGTTCTCAGTCCACTTTCAGTGTGTCTTATCTTAATTTGTCCTGATCCGATCTAAGCGCGATAGCCACCACTTGCTTTCAATTTGTAGGATTTTTTCCCCTTCTCGGTTCGCTCCGACTACCCTCGCAGTGTTTCCCTCTCTGCTCGCATTTCCAGGGTTGCGATCTACTACTCTGCCTTTATTTCTTCTTCTCCTTTTTTTTTTTTTTAGAAAAAAAAAAATCCTCCCCTCTCTTGAATTGCTTCATGTTACTAACCATTCCTAAATTGTAGGAGAGCTCCATTCCCCCTCCTCTCCCACCACCACCAGCACCACTACCACCATCACCTCCTCCTCCTCCTCCTCCCCTTCTCTTCTCCTTTTTGGCAGCACCAGGACGTCCGGTGTGGTGGTGGCAGCGAGCAGCAAAAGCAGCAAGAGCTCCTTTTGATTCCCCCCCGTTCCAAGGTGCTTTGGAGAGACCCGGTTCAAAGCTGAGCGGCAGAAGTCACGATGAGTGCACAAGGTGAGGGACCCGGTCAGCCTTCCACTGCTGCCCAGGAGCAACCTGCAACCGCAGAGCCTCAGAAGAGAGGACGAGGCAGACCCAGGAAGCAACCACAAGTCAGTATTCGCGTAGAGGCGTAGAGCCGCAGATCTGTAGTGTTGTAGGCATGTAACCATGTACGTATTGGTGCAGGCGGCCGGGGACGGGGCGCGGGGGCTCCCGGCGGGGCGGGCAGCGCCCGGCGGCGGCTCGGGGCGGGCGGCGGGGCCGCGGAGCCCGCCCGGGGCTTTCGCTATTGTGCGGGCGGCGAGCCGGGGCTTTTCAATGGGGACGGGGAACATGGAGCGGCGAGGCTCCGACCAACCAGCGCTCGCTGGCTCCTTTCGAGCTGGGTTTGAAATTGCGAAAGCGGCGAGCGGGGGGAAACGGGGCTCGCCCGGGCTCCCTCCTCTGCGAGCCCTCGCAACGTCTCAGCGTGTGTGTGTGTGTGTGTGTGTGTGAGTGAGTGTGAGCCTGTGTGTGTGTGTGTGCGCGCTGTGTGTGTGCTGTGTGTGTGTGTGCGTGTGTCGGGTCCCACCGGGGCTGCTGCCGCCTCCGAGCTTGACCAGCCCAGCCCCTGACTGCCCCTAGATCCTGGGGTTGGGGGAGAGGAGGGTGTCTAGAAAGTCGCATAGGGTTGGCTTTTTTTTTTTTTTTCCCTTTTCTTTTCTCTCTCTTTTTTTTTTTTTTTTTTTTTTTTTTTTTTCCTGGCGTCCCCCCTTCCCCACCTCCTCCCTCACCCCCGTCATCGTCTGCAGAGAGGTGCCCCCGTTGCCGACGGAGGTGGGGGAGGCAGCCGGAGGGGGCTTGCCCTGCATTTGCAACACCTTTTGCCTCGGCTGCGCCGCTTTCCCTGGCAGGTCGAGGCGCGGGGACGGCGCCCGGCTCCCCCCGGGGCCCCGAAGGGGACTCGCAGGGCTCCTTTCTGACTCGCCAGACCTCAATCCGCGCTAAGGTTGCCAGATTCGCGCATTATCCCCCCCCGCCTCCCCATCCCATCCCGTCCCGTCCCGTCCCATCCCACCCCATCCCACCCCATCCCTCCCGAGTGCCGCTGTCGCACCGCCCGGCACAGCCGCTCTCGGGGCTCCTCGGGGGCTGCCCGGGGCTCCCCGCGGCCCTTTCCCTGCCTCGGAAGTCGCGGCTGGAAGTAGTAGGGCCGCCCGGGGAGCCGCATTTAAAAGCCAAGCTTCCGCGGAGCTTTAAAACCTCTCTCCCCATTCATTCAGCATCAGCTCCAAGCCCCGAGAGCCTGCGAGAGGCTTCGGGGGCACCCAGCGAGCCGAGGAGCTGAGCCCCGGGCCGGGAGCAAGCCGGTGCCGAGCCCCCGGTGTGCTCCAGCAAATTTAACAGAAAGTAAAAATTATTATTGTTTTTTAATTATTTTTATTTTTTGGAAAGCCGTGCGAGTGGAGCCCCTGCTTTTCCCGCTCTGCCCTCAGTGCCACTCACTACCCGCCCGCGGCTCCGTGCCCAGCATCAGCCCAGCACCCTTTCCTCCCCCCCCTTCACTCCCCATTTTTTTCCCTTCTCCCCCCTCCACCCCTTTTCCTTTTTTTTTTTTTTTTTTTTTTTTTTCATTTGAATGTATGGCAGAGAAAGCAAGCCGCGTCTCCTTAGCCGTGCTCAGCCCAGCTGTGCGGTGCCTGAGCCCTTCTGCAGCCTCCCCAGCCTGAGCCTGCACCCTGAGCCTCCCCGGGAGTGGAAAAGCTGAAAAGCTGAAGGGTTTTAAGCTGGTCTAAGTTAACGAACCGCATTGAATTAGATTTGCCACCTCCCGTAGTCCGAGGGAAATGTATGATATTGAAGGCTTGAAGAGTTTTATAGTATTTGTGATTAGCTGAATAAATATTTGGAGTCCGAGCTCGTAGTAATTCATAGGCATTTTTAAGGACTGGTTGTTTGCTGTCAGCCAGAGGAGTTAGTTAACAAAACTCCGAAAACAATCATTGCTTCTGCCCAGTCATTTTAGATTTTTGTTGTTGTTGTTGTTATTGTTTCAGATATTTTACATCCTCGGGTTTTTTTTGGCTTGCTAGTGCTCCATTTCAAGAAACTTCAGTGTTTGCATTTTACTCGGATCAATTCTGTTTGCAATAGGTGTGAATGTAATGCAGAGCTCAGAACTGCAGAAAAAATCCCCCCAAATTATTTGTACCCTTGAGAGAGAAAATAGTCTTAAGCTTACTTTCAACTTTTCCAGTAGTTAGCATTGTTTTGTGTTTTGTTTTTTTTTTTTTTTTTTCAATAGCGTGTGCTAGTAACTGCATATGATAACTCTATCTTGTTATAATGAAATGCAATTGACATTAAATGGATAACCGTATTAATTTTGAAATAATCATTCTTGCATGAGGGAAACTATGGCCATCTTCTTTTAAAAATGTGTTTTCCCATATAACTAACTTGCTAGAGTATGCAGACTCTTTATTCTTTTTTTTTTTTTGTATGCAATTACAAGGAAAGTTAAACTCTTTTATTATGTTAAATGCATTTTTTCTTCACTTTGAGTTGTTTAATTTTTCAAGTTACATTTTAAATATTGTTGCATTTATTTATACTGTTAATTCACGTTCTTTAAGTAACTGCTCAGTTTTCTGCTCAGTAATTTATCATTCAGTTCTTCTTGGTTAGCTGTAGCTTCTTGCCACAATAGCATGTTTTCCTGTATTTAGGAACCAACTGGTGAACCATCTCCTAAAAGACCAAGAGGAAGACCCAAAGGAAGCAAAAACAAGAGTCCCTCTAAAGCAGCCCAGAAGGTGAGTTTATTAAAGAAAGAGAGTTCCTAATGCTGTTTTTTCATCAACTGGTGGCAAAAGAGCCAGTCATTTAGGCTGTGAACTGTGGGGCTGGGACCCTTTCAATAATGGCAGCTACATCATAGAGCATGTATTTTGCATTTGTAAGATTGGAAATAACATGCTGCAGGACGACCCTAGGCACAGAACCCATAAGGGCAGCTTGCTTTTTGAATAGCATCCAGATTAGTGAAATAACATAGTGCATTCGATGCATTTACTGAGATCTCCTGTACCTAGTGAGGAGATCAATATTAGGGATATTATTTGCTTGATTAAGGTTTTTGAAAGAGGAAGATTAATTTCTTACCCACTTGCAGACGTTATTACTACAGACCAAATCTGTGTATTAAAGCTAAATGTTTTGTCAAACAGGTTAATTAGAAGAAAATCCAATTATGTGTTGATGGAAATAAGTGCATATATTGAAATTTACAGCTTTAAAATGTGATGGTAAAGTAAACTGTGAGTTACAGTAAAAGCCTACCATATCTTGTTTAGCAATCACTTTCAAAGAGTTTTTTACTTGAAGTGCTATTTGTCTTCTGAACCACTACTTCTGTTTGGGGATGGGAGCAAACTTGTGTTATGGTGGCTCTGAATGCATCCAGCTATAGTACAAGCTCACTGGAGTCCTTCCACTTAGTGCATGGACTTCAGATCACAAATATAATGTGAAAACATGCCTTAATTTTATTGGAACTTGGGAAAGCTCAGCGTCAGAAGACTGTGCTATCAAGGCAGATAATACCTTGCTGCATGAATTATTTTAGTGAAGATAAATAGTTGTGTATAGGCTTGGAAAGAAAAACTGGAGTTTTGTTTATGTTGATGGTTACACAGCAGTTAGCATTAATTTACAGGTACTAAATTGGAAACAAAAGCTTGCAAAATCTGGTAGTGAACTGTACTGTTTAAGTGTATCAGTGTCTTTTAAGTAGATATTTGACAAAATCTGTGTGGAAGTTATTTGTAGTCTCATCTAATTCTGGTTCATTTTTCAGTATGCCTATGGTCCTGACCATATTAAGTTTGATAGTTTTCAGTGTTATAAATTACTATAGCAACTCCTGATAAATATTAAATTATTAGGGGGTGACTGTGATTTCATGTCTGTTTTGTTATAAGTGTTTTCAGCATTTGTTTGAGGGACGTTTTCCAACTCCCTTCAAATTTAAAATAGTTTTTTTACATTCTAAGCTGGAAAAAATGGTATATTCTGTCAAGAAGTTCATGAATTAGTAAAAATGCTTTACAAATTAAGTATTTAAAATACATCAAAGCCACGCTGCAACCTAGTGAGCTTAAAATGTTGATTTTTTTTCTTTATATAATAAAAATGCTCCTCAGATTCACTTTAAAAAAGTTTAAATTTCACTCTTCAAAAGGGAGAGAGCAGTTTTTTATTAGTCTAGTAAGTCCAAATGTGAGCTTTAGTATTTTAAATATTACTCTTAGGAGTGTTGGCTTTCCTAGGAGAAATATTTGTAATAAGATTAAATTTTAAGTAATTCATAGAAATGTGTTTTCAAAAGATATTTCTAAAAGAAATATTAACATTATTTCACTTGTATGAGTGATTTGAAAATCAGTTTTAATGGAAAATAACTTAAAATCTTTCATACATATGTAGGCATATCAATTCAAGAGCTTTCCAGATGATTCTGGTACATACAGTTGTTTTTTTTAATCTAATTTATGAACTGAGCAATTTCATT
Organism: Aythya ferina; assembly: GCF_964211825.1. NCBI lineage: Eukaryota > Metazoa > Chordata > Aves > Anseriformes > Anatidae > Aythya > Aythya ferina. The sequence goes on along the minus strand of NC_140296.1, from coordinate 170,691,243 downwards.
GTAACGTTTTGATTTTCAGAATGCATCAAGTTACTGCCCTAATTAAAGCAAACTTTTTTTGGGTGTTGATATTATAAAAAATTGACCAAAGACCATATGTCTTTTCAGCATTAAAAAATCTTTGAGGGGTATGTAATTACAACTTTTATTTGTTTCTAGGTTTATAGATAAAATATGTAAATGTTTGATAAATCTCCTAAAACATAAAACAGTGATAAAGCCTTCTTAGAAAAAAAAGTCAGTGATCACATTTCTGATAAATATTTTAGCTCTTTTTCCAAATAGATAATTAACCCTCTCTAAAATGGTTCAGCTTCTCACCAGACATCTCAAAGCATCTAATACCAATTTTGATAGTTTTTCTACCAGTAATAAGGATGGAAAGGTTTTGACACTTTTTTTTTTTTTTTTTTTTTTGACACAGAAAGCTTCATTTGCTGATGAGGGTATCACCTCTTAAGAGAGTGATCTATATGTTTGATTTTGTGACAAACATATTTACACATCCATAGACACACATATATTTATTTAAGGCTTTCTATCCCCTGTCTCAACTCTCAGAAACAGAAGTGGGCTAGCTTCACTTCAGACCCTGTGCCTGTGAACATGGGTCCTATACATGCAACTGGAAATTGTTGGAATTTCTGCAGAATAGTGTGTGGCCTGTGTTTTTCAAAGTGAGCTCATTGAAATGTTCTGTAGTGTTCACAACATGTAAGATAAACGCACGCCACTAGCACCCACCGAGCAGACATGAGAAGGCACTCGTGATTAATTGATGGGGTGTTCTCTTGCAAACCATTACACATCACAATTAAAAATGCATTGCACAAACTGGCAGTCAGTTAAAAATACTTGAGTGCTGGGGCTTTGTTTTGTTGTGCTTCAAAAAGCAAATGCCCTTAAATCAGTTGAGGGACACTTTTACCCTAGAAGCTGATTGTGTTGTGGATTTAAAATTTCTTGGTTCATAGGACTTTTTTTAAATTTTTTTTTCCCTTTAGCTTTCAGAGCTTGTGTTTGGTCTTAGTAAACTGGCCTTGGGGCATCTGAAAACAAACTGTGCTTGTTAGGAAATTAGCAATGTGAAACTTGACAATGCATACAGAATGTTGCAAGACCAATTGGATAGCTAATAATGTGGCAATTACTCTAATTTTAGGTAATACATGATTTAAAAAAAAAAAAGGTTTGCATATCACACATACCTAACTTATGTCACACAAAGGGTAAAATGCATTTTATGGAAAAACAAATAATTTCTCAATTGTTTAATTTTCACGAACAGAACGAACACAACATGTTAGCAGATGAGAAGAGAGACACAAAAAGGCTCTTATCACCTTGTACTTGAGTCTCCCCAATCAGACTGTTATTCAAGTCTGTGTCTTCAAACAAGTCATTCTGTTATTCATTTAAAATATTTGTAAAAAATTAGCAAAAAAGGAAGCTTTTTTTTTTTTTTCTCTCTTTTTTCTAATGAGTAACTTGAGTTTTTGTGGAAGGATCATAGTAAGGATGTTCCTTTCTAGTTTCCTGGGTGTTGCGTGCTTGAATTTTATTTGTGAGGCTGAGTTGTGTTCCCAGCCCATCACATTTCCCTTAAGCATTCAGGGGCTTCTCTTTGTTTAGCTCCTGTATCTGGGCTTAAGAAAAATACTGTAATACTGTATAAATGCTCTCCTGTTTGGAAGGAAGAAACACAATTGTTGGGTCCAAAAAAAAAAAAAAAGGTAGGGGGATAGTAACTACTGTGTGTTTGTTTCAAAAGAAAATGTCAATGGGATATCCCAGGAATATCCAAAAATAAAGTCTTTTTTGTAAAATTCGCCTTCAGTTTAAATGTTGTGGCTTTTGTTGTAGTTATTCATGTAGTGAACTTAACTAATGGTACCTCTAGATCTTGAAATACCATTCTCCAGAACTTGTGGAGTCTCTCTGTGGTGACACTTACTACTGTTTCCTCACTACATGGCCAGAGTTTGGTATGTAGAAAACCATGTCCCTGAGTTAAGCAGTCCAAAGGTAAAAAAAAAAAAAAAAAAAAAAAAAAAAAAGTGCACGTGACCAGGACTCTGCCCTAAATTGGTTCATGAAAATCTATTTGGCTTCTCCATGCTTCATTCATTCTCACCAGCACCAGTCATAAAAGACTTAAAGGGAACACAAGTTCAGATTTATCAAGGGATTGTAGTATGGTTGTTGTACCTAAAGAGTAAGGGACCACAAATGACCACAAATGTTTTGAGCAAGATGGGTAAAGCAGGAGAAGACTGACTCCCGTTTAGAGTTAAAAGGGGTAAAGCATGATGTGAAAAGTGTGATATATTTGTATCCAGCCAATGCTTAAGTTTCTTCTAAGAAAGAAAAATGAAGAGCAAAAAGAACTTTTTTTTTTTTTTTTTTTTTTTTTTTTTGTGGCAGAGGGGTACTTCCCTGCACAAGCTCCGTTGGCATGGTTTTGCAGCAGTGATCCTCATGCTGGGACCTAGCAGTTGTTCCACCAGACCTCAGCGCTGGCACATTTTATCTGAGGTTTTCAGATCATTTTGCACAGTGGCTAGAGTTCCTAAAATTTGGATTCTGTTGCATTCGCAATTTTCCTTGACAATAGATAGATATCTGAAGAGCACGTTCAATTATTTATACCTATCTTGTCTTGTTAATTGCCTTCAGTAGTACAGCCTCAGCTCCTGCTCGGGCTTGGCCCAGTTAGGCAGCGGGGAGATGCAGGGATGCTGGGCGGTCGGGTACCATGGAGGGTGACAGCAGCCATTTGGAAAGCAGGTTTTGGTGGCCTCATGGTAGAGGGCTTGGATGAGTTGCAGATCTGTCTGGAGACAGGTTAATGACATGGCAGTGGTTGGAGTGGCCATCTTTCTCACCCAGGGCAAAAATATCATTTCCTGTGCCGAAGAACAAGTAAATCCAGTTCTGTTCCTAAAACGTGACACAGCAACAATGAAATGTTTACGTGAGTGGTTTTAAGAAATTTCATATTTTTCCATGAAGTATCATAAACTTGGGTTTGATTATGGCCCCAGCCCTTCTTTAAGTTGGGTGGTTTTGTGTCTCAGCTGTCCAGAACAAGAGGATGTCTCCTAGCGCAGCACCGAACGCTCAGAAAAGCCTGACCAAACACATCTCAATTTCAGAGAGTGCTTTAGAGGATTAAGGCAGCAGCTTCCTTTCTGACTAAGCTATTACAGGCTGCTGTGGGTAAGGTGGCTGAGAGCACTTGCATCTTGCTGCCCAAATAGGGATCCTTGTGATCTTTGGGTGGCTTGAGGCTCTCCCTGGATTTATTCCTAGCTTCAGAGGCAACACTTCAACTAAAGCAAAGAGCCAACGGACTAGCATGGTTTAGATTATGTAAATACCTATTTAAGAGGAAAAGCAAAGCTTTAGCACTTACGTATTCCTATGCTTATTAATTACTCGAAAATGATATGGAGAAACATTGAATTATTTGTCTGATATGCAATAAAACCTTTCTTCATACACTGACATTAAAAGACAGCCTTGTGGGAGAAAATACGGGTTAGGTTTGCAGAATTCAAACTAAAATAAAAAATAAAAAATCCAGATGGGAAGAGGGGGGAATATTTTCCTAAACTTCACGCCTTTATTATCACCGCTGGACTGCCACTACTCCTTCATGGTTGTTCCAGGAGTGTTTTGTCTTTCCCTTCCCTCAGAATGGAGATAAAAACATCCACTCGGGAGGTTCCCGTCGCTCACTTTCTGCAGTTTAGTCTATGGAAACCCTCCTATTTACTTACAGAATCGCCCTGTACCAGAACATAGTATCTAGCATGGCCCGCTGTTTGCTCAGCTCACCTCTGGGAAAGGTTTGGTTTTGATAAGGACTGGAAATGTTTTTCTTCTGACATGAGGTGGAAATCACATGCAGCAGGGATACAGCGCCGTTCAGTGCAAAGGGTCCCCGCTGCAGGGGCCAGGCACCACCGGTGGCTGGAGCAGCTCCTGGCACCCCCATGCTGTGCTGCAGGGTAGATGGTGGCATGGGGTTTTGCTCAGCTCCCCCAGCCTGTCAGGGGTTTTGCTCAGCTCCCCTATCCCATCAGGCAGCGTTGAGTGCCCTGGTTAAGCTTACAGCTCTTGTCAACCTTTGGGTAGTGTTAATTGGTAGAGCAAAGTGGGTTCAGTTTCCAAAAAGTTAGGCTTTGGTGAAGGGTCTTTCAGTGAATACAGAAGAAAATAAATGGTGTTTATCCTTTCACAACGTGTCAGGTGCAGATTTGTTAAGAACAATTTTAGCTGATCTTTTTTTCTAGGCTTACGTCCCCTGTTTTGAGAAATAAACATAAATGGGACACACACACACAAAAATAAATTTTCAAAACTAAACACGTTTTTTGCATCCTTCAAGTAATAAGGTTGGAAAAAATGAACACTTTAAAAGGCACCAAAACTCTGAAATAGACAGCTCCGGTATGTAGCAAATGCACTTTAACAAGTATTCTCATAAGAGGGTTTCACCTTACATGTAACTCTGGTATAAACGATTAAAGAGTAAGTTTACTCTTTTAACAAGTCTGAGTGATAATTTTGCCCTTTAGGAGTGTGAATTTTATTTTTCACAGCTTTCTTCTTGGTGAGATACTTATTTCAGAGTAATTGCATTTAACTTGTGGTACATTTTTTTTTTTTTGTAGAGATTCCTTCTCTGCTTCCTCGTCTCAGGTTCTCTTGCAGAGGGATCTGCTTTGCCTAGCATTAGGTGACAGTGTCCATTACAGAGATTGATCGGCGAATGATTTATTTAATGAGACAGTTGATTTCTGAGGGCAAATCAAATATGCATACAGTTAACTTGAAGCAAAACAGCTCATGGAAATTTGGGAGCACGTTTACAGAGTGCATGCTAGAAGTGTTCACTCTTAGGGACTTCTTATGCAGCAGAAGTCCTGCTCTCACCGAAGCTGGTGGCAAAATCTTGATCACCCTCAGTGAGACAGGATTATTTACCTGACAAGGTGTGTGCATGGGCAGAGCCCATCTAGAGAAAATAACTTGCAGTTCTCATTTTGAGGCCTGTAAGTAGTTTCCTATAGCGAGCAAGCAGTGCTATCCAGTGTCACCCACTGAGTTTGTGGAAAAGGCTGGTAGCAGAACCCAAATTTCCTTTAAGCTGAGCTCCAGGACCAACTGTTGGGCTTACATAAATATCACTGTTACTTCTAGGGCAGCTTCCATGCTGTTTCCTTAAACCTTGAAAGGGAAGGTCTGTTTTGGAGCGGTGATATGTTTGCTTAGAGCTTAAGGATGCATGTCTACCTGGAAAAGCTCACGTGAAGTAGAGGAGTTACCTCCCAGTGTCACGTTCCTGGTGGAAGTCTGTCCGAACACAATTCATGCATGAACATCATGAGACGAAAAGAAAGAATTGTGGCTGCTATAAATTGCTTTTTTTCAGGCTTGAAATGGGCTGTGTGTTTAACATAATACCTTCAGGTGATGCCTGGCAGCCTGTGAAAGGCTAGAGGTGATGCTGTTGGGGTTCTGCAGGTCCCAATCCTCTGTGAACCAGGGCTGGGGGCACCCTTGGGTGCAGGTGAAGGCATTCACATGGGCTTGGAAATGGCAGAACAAAAGAACGTTATCACCTTCTGACAGAAAACCCATAGAGCAAGGGGGAGGCTTGGTGCCACCCTAGAGATATACTTATGGATAATGTTACAGGAAAGGAGTTCCTAGTTAACCAAGGCTGTTAAACAATGCTGGGGTATAAAACATGCTGTGTTTCTTTTCCCTTTACAGAAAGCAGAAGCCACTGGTGAAAAGCGACCCAGAGGGCGGCCCAGAAAATGGGTAGATATTCCACTTCTAATCATTTGATTTATTTTCTGTGTTATAAAGCATGTTATAAAATCCATTCTCTAAGGGAACAATTATTTCTGCTTTGTTTGTGAAAAGAGCATCCATCTTCTGTGTCTGTTTGTTCTGGTGGATTGACTAAAGGGTTAAGATAGCAGAGAAGTTAACCACAGCTTCCTACCTTTAGACTCTGGTAGTTTGCTCAAGACACTTTACTATTGAATGTTTGTCGGGAGTGAATATTTATGTGTCTCTTATCAGCATGGAAAGGGGCACAACTCTTCCTCCAAAAAAGAGTAACAATGAGATAACTTGTTCAGTAATGGAGTAACAAAGGTTAAAGGGGCACTATCAGACATCAGAAGGTGATTAAAAGAGGTGATAACATTCAGATGTAGTTTGTACAAGGTAACGTTTAAAAAATCAAAACGTCTTTGTCCCACATTCCCTGGAAATACGGTGTATTTTCCTTAAATCTGGTGAGAAAGAGCAGAAATGAACAGCAGGATATCTGCACTTAGAATTAAGCTCTTTTGTTCTTGGCCATCTGTGCTTCATATAATCATAGTGACAGTGATATGTTTCATTCAAAGTTTCCTCTTTTCCTGGCCACTTACTCTGTAGATGTGGCCACGGACAAATGTATTTTGATTCTTTGGCTGTGGAAAGATCTCAGTCTGAGGTACCTGGAATGCCGTGTTGTCACTGATGTCTACCTCTCGTGTGTATGTATTTCATGCAGAAATACATTTTCAGAGGAGGTGAGGATACCACTTGAAAAATTAGATTGTGTGGAAGGTTGTGGCCATTTGCTCCGTCATAAGTTTACATTTCTGATTTCCCTTCTGTAGTTACTTTTTCCTTTTTGTGGAAAACCTTCTTCTCTAAACTTCTTTTTTGAATCCTTCTGTCCCCATCTCAGTTTTCCAGTCCTGTCATTTTTCCCCTCCTCTGTTCAGTTCTTTTGGATGGATGTTAACACTGCTGTCAACGTGTATGCTTCTGAAGGCTCAACTGGCACCAGAAGGTCATTAAAACTGCAGCTGACATTCTCCAGAGTATCAACAGCTAAACAGAGGAGAGAGGGCTCTAACAGTCATGTTAAGAACTAGTTTTGTAGTGTTGTCCAGAGATAAAGTACCCCAGGACACCTCTGTAGTTCAGCAGAGAAAACAGACCCATCCATACCAGATGTGTTGTTTGTGCTTGTAGTTTTTAGGCAGATTTCAGGTACATGAAGCAGCTCCTTGGCATTATGAAACAAGGTGGCTTCCTCAAACCTACCTGTGCTGGTGATGTTCCCAAAGGTGGCTTGCAGCAGTCAAATGCCAAGTGCAGTAAAACATAGATTAGTTACTGCCTGCTTCCTCCTGTTCGGTTTGGAGCTTGCACATGTGGATGCTAAGTGGTGCTGGCTTGATCCTCACCTTGGGTGCAGTCCCAGGGGAAGCAGCAGAAATAGCTGTTTTATGAGAGTAATTTATAACAGGCAAGCCATCTCCACTGAATTAGAAATGCATGATGGTTGAATAGGGATGGCTGAATAGCTTTGCAAAAAGGGGAAACATAGCAGTATGAAATGTTAAAAGGTTTTATCTCCCAAGTACTCATAGTCAGAAATTAAGGTGAGTTTTCAGTGGAAGGGGCTAAGTATAACAATTGTGGCGTGTTTAGGTTAGCATGTTTCCCTTTTATTTTTGTATCTTTATGGGGAAGAAAGAATAGGCAGTATCAGGGAAGCATTAATTTCAATATGGGCTGGTTTGGGATGAAGAATCTGATTCACAGAAATGGGAATTATTGGCTATTTAGTAGGCATACGCATTACTTTTTATGAGACCCATACTTACAAGAGTTGCACTCATTTCTTTGAAACTAAGGCGTATTCTCAAAGTCCTTATTGCTTTCCTGTTGTGTCTGTTGGAAGCATGGTCTTTTTATTTGCTTCTTCCAGTGGTGTGATTGCTTCTTGTGGTTTTCAGAGATAATACTCATATCTGCAGCTTGCATTGAGATAATTTTGTAGACTACGAAACCAAGTGTGCCTTTTTTTTCTCTCTTTCTTCTCCCTTTCCAGTTTAAATTAGGTTCAGGGTTCTTTCTCTCCGCATGGTGAAATGGAGAGTGATACTATGCTCCAGAAATACAGTTAAATTATTACAAGCCACTATGGTGCCAACTGTAAGTTTATAAGTGAAATCAAAGAACGATTCTATCTAAAAGCAGATGGCACAGTATCATCCTCTGTCTCATGTATTCAGAAAACGTTCTGTTTTATCACCCAAACTTCACTGAAGTCCTTAATGATTATTTTCTTCCTTAATCCCATTTTATTACTGTATAACCTTGATGATAACAGTTCTTTTTCAGTTAAAGTAAGGACTGTTCGGATTTTCTTTTTCTTGGAGAGGGCAGAATTCTGCCTGGCAGGTATTTTCCTAAGTTTGTAACCCTTTTTTGCAAGTCTGGAGGTTCAGTGTCATATGTTGTTCATCAAATTGTAAAGTATTATTTCTGCTGTTTCCTTCAGTATGCGCACGCAGAGACATATGAGCTAACAGACTGCTGCAGAATTCCAGTAGCTGGTCTTTCTGCCGGTTCAAATTAAGTATTTAATGTTTGTGACTCGCAACGTATTTATTTATTTATATATTATTTTTTAGAAGAGACATAAATCTTCCTGACTGATACAAAACTGGGAAGGGGGGAGGGAGAGCCCTAGTGAAGAAGGCAAGGAACCCAGTTTATCGCAGACGTATGAGACATGCGGTGACTTTTTCAGAGCAATAAAGAGTGCTTTGCAAAGCTGTCAAGGAAAAGTAGACCCTTGTAAGTAGAGCAGACAGTAAAGAGTGACAAACTCTTCTGAAAATAAAATACTCAGCTACATAGAAGAGCTTTCCAAATGTGAAAGGCTAATTGAATAAAAATCCTGAAGGTAATAAGGATCACACAGATGGGAAATGAAAATATTTGGAATCAGAAACACAGTGTCTGCTGCTGGAGAACTCATCTTCACTGTAAGTTGCTGCACATGTGTGAAATGCATTGAAGGCTGTGAGTCCTATTAATTGGGAGGGAGGTAAAACTCTTCATGACCTTGGTACTCTGTAATTTTAGAGATTTTAGTGCAGGAACATGTTCTAAGCTCTTTGGATGCATCTGCATTAGCATCTTAGGTCAAATGGGGAGTGTGCTTTGAAAACAGATCTCCTAACTGTCCCCAGGTATTGTTTGCATTGCAGAGCTCATGGGCTGGATTCCTTTCTAATGAAACAAAATTGGAAGACCTGCTCCCATAGTACACCTAACACAGTCCAGTAGGCAGTCAACCCATAGGACTAGGCTAAAGCAAAATAAAAACCTCTTGAAAGGTGCCTGCTATGGAGTTTGGTCCTCAGAATCAGCCTGTTTTCTGCTGCTGGACCATGTTGTTTGCTAGTGCAGAAATAGCCTTTGCTGCTCAGAAAAGGCAGGTAAAGCAACCTGTTTTTTATTAGCAGAATTATTTTATGTTTAGGTATAAAGTCATATTCATGAGCATGCCCAGAAGTCACTGAAAGGTTTGTCTTGACTTCATCAGTGCCAGGCTTTCTCCACTGGGATCCAGTGCTGCTTCTTGTGGAATCAGCAAAGGGTTTTGTCAGTGGCTTCACATACAAAGAGCTCACAGTCAAAGATATTTCATTTCATTTCATTTCATTTCATTTCATTTCATTTCATTTCATTTCATTTCATTTCATTTCAATTTCATTTTTTTATTTGTGTATATCTAGAAGTTGACTGAAAGTATCAGGGCAGGAGTAGAGCAGGAGAGTGATGAGTCAATTACTCTGCTGTTTGTTGTGAGGAAATGCACTGAAAACCCCTGGAAATTTTATAGACTTCTAGAGCTCCCATGCATCAGTTTAATGGAGAAACCTGAAACCCAGTTCTGAAGTTTATGCTTTAAAGGATGTTTGTATTTTATTTCCATTGTTTTTGTTATGTCTTCAGATAGATTTTTGGCGTTGTCTGATTTCACATCCACCTTGTTTAACCTGAACCACAGATTCACTGTGGCATGGCAGAATTGCTTAAAAAAAAAAAAAAACAACAAGGAATAGCCCAGAGCTTTTCACAGCTTTGAAGAGGACTTTGTCAGGGAGGAGAGGGGACTGATGCCATTCCATGAAACTGTTTTAAAGGATGGAAAGATGTAGTTCTGGCTGATCGTAACAGCAGAACAGAATCAGTTGATTTCCAATGACAGGACGTGCATATAAAGCATCTGTGTGGTCACCCAGTCACTGACACCCAAGTAGGAATTGTGGCTTGTTCAGAAAACCTCTCTGTCTTTCAATAAATTTGTTTTGTCCTAGATGGTCTAGGTAGCACATTTCAGTTTGCTGGAAGATACAAGATAACCAGAAATGAAATTAATTTCCTTAAGCAGGAGTTCTAACTGATCCGATCAGGATTAGCTAGCTGTTACAGTATTTCTGAAGCTCAGGTTTTCCCCTTTTTAACGAGGGCAGAATTTCATTTTATACTCAAAGTCAGTTTAAGTTATGCCAAGGCACGTTTAAAAAATCATTACAGAAATGCTTTTTTTCTGCAAAGTGTTTCCTCAGATTATTTCCCGCTGCAGTTTTGACATAGCTGACATATCAAGCTGTAAGCATGGAGCGTAGGAGACGTTTCTGTTCCAGCCATTCCAGGAGGCCTGAGCCAGACTGAGGGCTCCTAATCCTCCTTCACCTGCAAGATTTGGAAAATGAGGTTCTGAATTTTGAAGAAATACATATCCAGAGACCCCCCTGCCTCAGATTCTTTATAATCTAACAGGAATACCAGAAGAGCCATCAATGTCTTGAGGCTATTTCTTGCCTGTAACGAGTCTTTGCAAACAATTATTTAGCTAGAAGTTTCTCTCTGGCAATGCCATGATATGTGACGTGCTTTTTAACCAATTTTTCTGGTTTCTCACTCAGTGCAGTCATTTTTGTATCATGTAAAGGTGTAATCTCAGAAGCATGCAGGCTTCTCCTCTGGGCAGTGGAGAAAGGTGCTGTGCGATCATGGTGCGTCCTGCCCTCAGAAAGGCTTTGCTTCAGTTGTGGTAAATTCCCATCTGGAGATGGCAATCTTTTGCCATTGGGAAAGACAGCATAGCTGAAAAAATAGGCACAAACCTCACTTAGACAGCAAAAGCTATGTGAGGGAAATCCCACCTTTGGCAGCAAGCTGCTTACCAATGCATACCTAAGCCAGGCCAGAGCTGCCATTTTTATGAGAACCCATTTTTGTTTGAGTGAATTATTTCATGGTCCATTTGGAGCAAACCACGACTGAGGTAAAACTTAGATCACCTGCATTAGATGATTAATGTAAAAGAAAGTTGCTATTTATGTAATTACAGATACAGAAGATATCAAAGGTAAAAAATCTGTTACTCATACTTGTGGGAATAATGTAAGTTCCGATACTTTATGTCTTTCTAATTTGACTGCAATATATGTGGTGTTATGGCTTTGTGTGAAGCCCACCATGAAAATTTGCACATGTTCCTGTTATTTTAGTCTTCCAAATTACCTTACCTTCTTTGTTAGGGTAATTGCTATTATTTTGTAACATGGTAATATGAAATATTTTCTGTCATGAACATATTCTATCTCTGCACAGGCAACACTATCATCTGGTAGGGGTCATCATTTCAGTTTTCTAAAGGGCTTGAAGTGTCTTTTGCAATTATGAAAACCAGAGTATTGACTTCTTCTTCAAAATTCCTAAGCTTAAAGAGTGGATAAAGAGCATGAACTAAAAGCCTTAGAAGTTTTATATCTATGTATTTACTTTCCAGTTCAGAAGTTCTGTAAAAGAAATCATCTCACAAAATCTGAAAATTTTGAGAAAAGCAGCACTAGTGATTAATAACCTTTTCTCCTATGTCTAGCACATATTTAATGATTTTTTTTCCAATTTTCTTCTTTTTTTTTCTATTCAGCATTCTGGGGAAGGAAAAAAAATCCGTGCTTGTACTAAACGCATAAAAATACACTAAAATATGTTCTACCTTACCTGTGTTCGGAAAGGTATGTGTCTTCATTTCTCTGAAAGCTTGTCTAAGCAAAGATTGGACACCACTGTTGTCCTTCCTCATAACCTCCTAGTATATCCATTATAGGTGTAAATAGATGTGTCACCATCTATTTCAGGTGCATGTCTTCCTGGAGACCACAAGAGAAAATTTAGCCATGATCATTCTTTTCTAAAATAAATGTATATTACCAAAAGGATATTTCAGTCATTCTGTAATTTGCTTCCACTTCTGTTAAGGGATATTACAAGACATCCAGTTTAGCTAAACAATGTTTTGAATTTGATTGTCACTTCAAATTCTTAAAGGAAAATCTTTTATTCTGCTTCAGGCCCAAAGAGGAAATTTTAATGGGCAAAAATGCTGAAAGTAAAAAATACAGCACCTGTAGTAAAAGGTAAACTGAATTTCTGAGCTGTTTCTTTTATGATCTCAGATAACAGGTGTTTAAGTACTTTAGCAAATGGTTTTCTGTTTGGCTGTGTATTTTTATTTCCATAAGCCTCATTGTCCATTTTACATACAAGGAAACCGAGCAGTGGGGCTGGTCGTGGCAGCATCCAGAGGCATTTTTGCCTCACACACCTGTGGTGTGTGAAGTCCCTGCTTTGTTGCTGGCAGGGTTATCTGCAGCAATCATGCATCCAGCTGCCTGACAGAGAAGGCATACCAGGTAGTAAAAAGTGCAGGCAGTCATTCTTGCTCCTACAATTCCATTTTCACTGTTGGAAACGTTATGAATGCAGAAAGAGGAGCTGGGCCTCACCTCCATTGAAAATGTACTCCACAAGGTTAATTGCCTTGCCCAAGGAAATCTGTAGAAGCGCCAGGAATAGCAGTCAGATTTCCTGGCATGCTGCCCTGTGCCTGCAGCTCAAGGCCATCCTTCCTCAGTACAGCTTGCTGTGAGCAGGTTGGGTAGGGGAGGGAAGCACGCTTTTGAATTCTGTGTCTTAAACCAATATGTGTTTTTTACCTGTTGCTGTGAACTCAGGCATGAGCACACAGTCACTCTAGCATGTGTCTAGCTGGTCGGCAGTGACAGGTAGGAGTAGGAAACTGGAAAGATAAGTGTGTTCTTTAAATGCAGGGTAGCGTGGAGAGGTTTGGTACCAGCAGGGGTTTGATACTTGAACCAAACTCAAATATAAGCCTGAAAAGTATTTGAAAACAGTGTGCATATCAGTGGCATTTTCTTCTCTTTGTAACCCAATTACATACAGAAGTCCAGTGCTGGTTCAGTGAATGTCAGATGCAGTCACAACACCATGGTGCCTAGTTTCTAAAATGCTTTGAATGTGGTTGGTCTGTTTTTCAGGACTAGCTGGTGTGAGCCGTAGCTATGGGACAAGGACAAGGTGATGCCAGGCCACCTCATCGGGAGGTGGTATTTCCATTCCCCATCCTTCTTCTGGGAAGTGGTGCAGAGGGAATGAAAACCCATGTGATAAAGCGCGATCCAGGATAAAAGGATCGGAGTCAAGACTTCTAGGATTTCTTCTAGTTTCTGGCTAATTATGCACCTCATTTGATGTATCCATGCCAAACTTGGTTTTAAACTGCACGCGTCAGTAATACAGTACCCATCCAAGAAAATACCAGGTTTACTCTCTGCCAGAGATAGAAAACGGCCATCTTAGAAATGGCAGTCATCCCCTGTGGGGATGAATTTACTCCTCTCCATTAAGAACTACGATAATAATTAAAGAGAAGTAATATTTTTGGCTTCGTTCTGCATTTTTTACAGACCCAAGCAGGAGATATGGATGCTGAAGGAATGCAGGGTTGATTCCTGTCCTGGACTAAGGGGAGGCTAGTATTGGGATAATTAATATTTGGAAAGTGCTTTCAGGTGCTTGAATGAAAGTCATGACATGCAGTAAGTGCAAGTATTATTTCCTATTCCAGAATCCTGGGAGTGAGTCTCATTTGAAATTGCCATTCAGTATTATATTTTAGGCACAATGCTAGATTTTCAACAAGAAAGCGGGTTTCTTTCAGTAAATAGCTATAAAATATCCTCACCAGGAGGTGGCTTCTAATTTTGCTGCACACAATTTGGAAGGAGAACAAATATTTTTTTTGTATCAGCAGTGATGTATTTTATATGTGATTTAGTTAGCACAGTCCATTCTCACTCTGCTGTCTTTAATTTATTTTATGCTGGGTATCAATCATAAATACAAAGGGAGCACATTTTACAACAGTGTTTACAAGTGCACCTCTTTTTCTATACCAAGACCTATCTGAGCTACTCATCAGACTACAAAGGGAAAAAAATAAAAACAGGGGGACAAGAATCCAACTGAAATTGCAATCAGTGCATTTGATCGAGATCAATGCAGGCCTTACTATTCAAATAGTCAGGTTAGGATACAGGGTCCAGTGGTTTAAAGATGTGGTAGTGACAGTGCTGGGAAAGGAGGAAGAGATCTTCTAAAGTCCCAGATTTTTCAGCCTTCAGAGGGAACCCTAAACCAGGACACCAAGGCCTGGGAAGATACAGGACTGAATGAAAGAGCTGTACATTGAGGAACATGTAATCCTGGTGCTGTAGCTGATAATGCTCATAATGTGCTGTTTGTTTTGCAGTTTTCTGTTATTGCCTGTTCAGAACCATTCTGATTTCACAGAAAATGCTTATCAGCCTTGCTGTTGCTGGAGGCTGTTGGTGGGGTATGATTTCCTTGTTTGCAGTTCAGAGAGGCAGGCAGGTTTCTTCCTCTTGTTTCAGTGTTGTGGTGATTTCTTTCTAGGTAGGTAATCTTTCTGTTGTGCAAGGGCAGCTGCTGGCCACTCTGAGCTGACAGGCAGGGGAAGGATGTGGTTTTGCTTTCTGAACACAGACATCCCTGGGGCTTATCCCTCATCTCTTGTAGCCTGCTGTTGTGGAAAATCTGTTCCACCTATGTTGCACAGAGCCTCACTAGGAGTTTAGGAGCTTGACCTGGAAGGGGACAGCTGCTGTAATCTCTGCTTGACAAAACCATTCTCATTTAGTCTTTCTACAGGCAGTGATGTGAAATAGGTGCAGAGAGGGATCCATTCACCTCACGTATCTCCATCCCACACTCCACAAGGTGATCCACTGAGCTTTCATGGAAATAATATATCTATCCTTCCTCTCACTGTATAGGGAACCAGAAATGTGGCGCTTCTAGCATGCTACTTGGGATAAATTTGCTTAGCCATCTCATAAGGATGGACTCTTGATGGAGAGGGACTGGAACTCCAGTGTTAGTGTAAGAACCTAATTACTGGAGCAATCAGAAACCCTGCTCAGCTGGGGCCAAACCTGTGTGCCAAGAGAAGTGACATGCCATGAGCTGGGCTGTGTGAGAACTCCTCAAACCCAAAGCATTTAAAAGTAACAGGGCTAAATGACAGCAGATGAAAACGAGAAGCAGCCTTGCCTGGTGTTTTAGGCATGCACATAGAGATCTGGGGTGACATTCCTAGAGCTGCTTCTTGTCTGATCTAAAATGCCCACTCTGGAGAACATGGCCTGCAACACCACTTCTGTCTCAGTTTGAATAACTAAGAAGTTAAGACCGTTAACTAATAAGTAATAACTCAAACGATAGCCTTTTTCTTTCTTGTTTTCCTTCTGGGGCCTTTTTTCTATATAGACTTCAGCTTCAAGGAAAAGGCTGGAGAATGTTTCTCATCCAGGGAAGCACAGGAACTGAGGATTAAGACACTCGTGTAGGAGATGTGGGTTTGGTTCTTCGTCATGTTAACTAGTGGGCAGACTCCCTTTGAGTGCTCCCACTCTGAGACAGCAAACTACAAGTTGGGTTTGAGTACTGTAAATGGAGTTGTGTTCTGTCCTGGCCTGAAGGACATCTCCTGAAAGGAGTTGTGTTCTGTCCTGTAGCTCCAAAGCTTTCTCCAGGCTGTGGAGTTGGACTGTGGGTGGCTGTCAGCTGAAACTCAAAATGCACCAAGTGTTAATTGGGATGTAAGGCTTACTACCTGAGACTAACAATTCTGAGCATGTTCAGCTAATTGAACTTCAGTGTGCAGAGGGCTTTAGGGTTAAGTAGGAAAATACTAGAGAGCTGAGGAACTTACAAAGTTAGGCAGCTGAGAGGAAGGAATAGATGTGTTGGATCCCATCCTAGAGCACTCTGCACACACATAAGACATTATTTGTATGTTTTAAAGTGTGGCTGCAAAAATTTTGCAGGCAACAGCTTGCTGTAATCTATTTACACATGATTTTGATTCTTTCTCTTACTGATTCAGATAGTATTGCATGCTATTATTGTACGTATCATAAACTTCCAGGATTTTGGTGATTCAGTCATATATATATGTGTGTGTGTGTGCTATTTCCGTATCAGTTTTAGGAGGTTAGCAATGTATAACATATTTCTTTATTCTGCTTTTTCTTTATATATATATATTTATATATATATACTTGTAATAAACTTGCTATCTTCAGTTTGTTTTATTTCAGTCTGTTGGCACTGAGAACTGTTGAACTGTGGATCTGCAGGGTCAGACTGTGGTGCTGCTTATGATGACAAATAATAGCACTGATAAATTACATTTGAAGTAGCGTATTACCGGTGTATCTGCATCGGGGTCAATGAGAACAAAGCCTGGTCCACAGAGGTTGGTTGACTTTGATTAACAGTGATTTGCCTGTAGTGTCAGTCTCCATTTTGGAGCCATTAAGACTGTCGGTGAATTGGCAAGATGTAGAAGTTTTACATCCTGTCTGTTTAAAGTAACTGCTGGGAACTTAAAAAGCATTCAGACTGGTCATTCTTGTATGCAGAAAAATCGTGACTTTACCCAATACATTATCTTAATCCATTATGACTGTTATATCAATTATCCTAATAAACAGCAATTGGAGCCTTTTACAAGACGTAATACAAACACATATGTGAGCTTCACTATTGTGATCTTATCAAAGTTGCATTGTGTTAACATGTTCTTGGGGTTTCCTTAGTATTCACACTGAACTCATTCATACTTTGGCTGCTCATGCTGCATTGTTTCCTGTTAATGATGTTAGACACCTTAAGAAATCTGCTCGGGGACTCTTATTCCACAGAAAACTGTCTGTTTGGGTCTTAAAAAAAGAAGCAATTCACACAACACATTGACAAAATAATGTACTTGGATCACAGTGTTAAAAATGCAGAGGAGACAAAGATCTCTGCTATGGCATGCACTTTTGGATTCATTACCATCCGTCGACACATAAACTATTTGGAGGAGGCAGAGGTGTATGAAGCAGAAGTGCTTCACTTGCAAACTTCCCATTTAAATCAGAGATGACCATCCAAGCATGAAACAATTATTTTATCAAGTTTTATATGTAAGTCTGATTGAGACAGATAGATGAACAGTCTGTCAGTGACTGGTGGTCCCTCAGGTCAAGTAGACAGGGCATGCAGCCAGGAGATGAACAATTAAATCTTACACTTGCTGAAGTTAGTGGCCAAATTCCTAAGGACATCAGTTACCTGGGTTTCAGCCCCATCTGCCTCTTGTGTGGTGCATAACTGTGTCTGCTGGTTGGTTATTAGCTCTATGAATTATGCAGATAGCTATGTTTGGACAAAACAGGTCATTTGAGGCAGAAGATCTATACATATTCCTGTTAAGCACCAGATGAACAGAAACTTCACAGTGATTATCACATGGCAAGGATATTATTTGAATTGATCTGTAAATATGATAAATTTTTTACTTGTGTCAAGAAGTTTTAAGCCCTCACTCTGTGAATAACAGCCAGGCTGTACTTGCACAGAGATATACAGACACTTTTTGTTGATACTTTTTAACTGTAAAGTGACTTGTATGCTGTATAAATAGTATTGATTCTTAGAGAAGTAGAAGCTTATTATTATTTAATCACTTCAGTGTGGACTGTTTGAAAACTGGAATATGGATACTGCTGCACTTCAGCCTTCCACATTTTTTTCTAAGATAGAGACATGGTTTTGAAATTGCATGAATGATCTTGCTGCTTCCACTTGTATAGACTTCCTTAAGGGTATACGCAGCAGTGGTCAGAGGTAGATATATTCAGGGAGTATGTAACTCAGTAAAACTGTTTTTAAGGCAACTCTGTAAAATATTTGCTTCATTGAAGAAAATTCAGTAATAGGATTTTCATTGACTTTGGATTTGGATTTTCCTCCAAATACTTGAAAATAGTGATATATAAATTTGCATCGCCTTCTTAGTTGTGCTAACCCAAAGCCACTGATTATGATTTTGAATAAAGGAAAGAATTTTCCCCTTCATCAGCAGCATCTCTTGAGGGAGAGGGTTTTGTGCATCATACTTTTAGTTTCAACTAGATCAAAATTCCTTAGGTAAAGGCAATATCCACTGCACAGACAGCAACAAAGAGAAATTATGTTCTAGCTGTAGTTCACACACGCACACAAAAGCATTTCAAAATTATATGCTTAATAACAATTTTGCTCCAAGCAGAAGCTATTTCGTCTCTTTCATCACTCATTTCAGGAAGCAGAAGAGCCACTGCAGGCAAACCAGATGCCATTGTTTTCCAAGAAAAAGATTATTAATCCTGTGCTTACATATCACTAAGAAAGCTATTTAAGGAGAAGTTAGAGCCATCATGATCTTTGTGCATAATTATAAATCACTGTGGTTTGCTTTGTGTGATTAAAATTTCAGATAGTTAATTAAATGATGTCCCAGAGCAAGTTTTGTACATTGCAAGACTCTGTGCATCCTTCTGTACACTCATTATCTTGAGTGTGTAATAACTGGGGTACAGCACGCTATTGATTTCTTTAGCTTCCTCATGTTTTTGTTGACTTTTTAATTTTCACAAGAGCTTTAGCAGCCATATTTCAAAAAGCCAGGGAAGAGATTTTGTCCTTCCTTTACACTTCTGCAATGTGAGCAGTTTGCATAAGTATAGAGACAGAAGTGAAGTGTAGCTGCATCCTTTCTCAGTCTGTCTTCTCCTCCACGCTGACTTCTGAGTACTTAGCTTGCCTGCTTTCCTCATTCAGGGCTGCATAAATGTCAGGGGTAGAAGCTTTGAAAAAGTTCTCGTTTTGAGTAATTTGAGCATGATAAGACAGATGAAAATTTGAAAAGGGCATTTATTTAATTAAAAAATGTCTGATGGGATTTATTTGGAGGCTATCCAAAATAATAAAAATAAATTAAAAAAAAAAAAAAACACATCTGACTAAGACTAAATATGAGAAATTTCAGGTAACCATTAAGGAGGTCTTTAATTAAGTTGTGTCCCATACACTGATACCATAGTTTTCAGTGTAGGGTGAAAAAGTGCAGAAGTTATCCATTTGACTGACTCAACCTACATGACTGCAGTGAGTCAGTCATAGCCCCTCTAACTTCTGCTTCTAGGAAATTGAAAGGAAAAATAATTTTTGCTTTTTCAGAACTGAAGATGATGCCGAAAGGTCTTGTGTTCACAGCAGTTCTACTCCACATCTCAAGGCTCAAGGCAGTTGTCTGGTATATGTGGGTTGGCTGTGGAATGACACAGTTCAGGAGGTCCCACCCTACCTCCCCTCCTTCCATTTTTCCCTCTCACATTCCTTTTTCAGATCCTATTGCTCAGCCAGACAGCCAGGGATCTTCTAACAAGTTTATTACGATTGTCTTTCTCTGTTGTAGAGGGAGTGGCCCCAGCGCCAAAAGCCATGTCGGCTTGAGGACAGGGGCAGAATTTCGGGAGGTTTGAAGGCAGTTTAAAATCACTTCATTCCCTTCATATCCTGTCTAAAGCTGTGTTTTTTGTGCTTCCAGAGAGTGGAGCAAAGAATGGGGCCCATAGCACATGATTTAGACTACTGCTGACGTCAAGTTTGGCCCACACATCACTAGCGCCAAGGCTGAGTTTGGGTGGCAACAGATCAGCACCATGAATGACTTACAAATGAAAGAGAAATTTTTAAGGGGTATTTTCATACTTGGCGTGAGTGAAAAGTCAAGGATATTATTTATGCAGATGGGAATGCCTGTGCTCAGTGAGGTGCAGTGTTGTCGTAGCTAATCTCAGGTATATTTGTATTAGAGCGTGGATTTTCTCCTTTGCACAGAGGTTTCCCTTCTAGTTGGTCTGTCGATGAAGTCATAACCCCGCAATTGACATCGTAGTCTGTGGTCATGGAAACTATGGCGATCTCACTTCAGTTTTATAGCAGTCTCTGAACGATGGGAAAATAAGCAGTAAGAGAGGAGTTCGCTGTTTAAACTCAAATATCTTTGGTAACTATCAGAAAGAGAAAGTATTAAGGCATAGCTCTGTAGGACCAGATTAATTCTTGGTGTAGCACTGCTGAAGGCACTTGAGTTACCCCAGGGAGGAACTTACCCCCTGTGTCTGGAATGACTTGATGGCAAACATGTGAAGAGGAAGTGAATTTATGCTCCAGTTTAATATATTGGAAAGTTTCCCCTCGTCTGAAAGTCTTTCTTTATCTCTGAATTTCCTGGCTTTTGTGGATTTATATTAGATCCTTAATGTTATTTCAATGTATTTTTTCTGGAGTTTGATGTCTTTTGGGTTGTTTTTATTGGGGATATAATATATATATATTTAATGAAAGTAAAAGCAGTCTTCCATTGAGGAGGTCACAAAACTTTCATGAACACTATGTACCTACTAAGAGCAAGACATCTTCTTATTTGAAATCTGTGGTTGTTGCTTGTGTACCTAAAGCATTCATTTTGATGAGAAGAAAGATGAAAACATCTTCTGAAGAGCACTATAGCACCTATTTTCCAAAGTTAAATATTAGTCATTTTTAATCCTATACTAAAAATTACCTCTACAGCTCATGCAGAAAGCTTGTATCATCTTAAAATTAATGAATTGCAATACAAATAGAATATCAATGCAATATGGTTGTTGAAATCTTTAAAAAAGATATTTTTTTTCGGGGGGGGGGGTACATGGAAAGATGGAATAAACCAGTTACATGCTGTACTTGCATGCTGTTACATGCAAGTGACTCACCCTTGTTCTGCATGAGAATTCCCCATCATAAGCTTCCTTCATAGCCCAAGTTGTGGAAAGATTATGTACAAAGTCAGGCCATGGGGAGGAGAGTCATTTGAGGATGTGGGTTAATGGAGAGTGTCATTTCTGCACCAACAGAATTCCTAACATAAACAGGACTCTGTTCTCTCTTGCTTGCATAGGTTTACTGAACCCATGACATTTCCCCAGTTATGGAATGGTATAAGGGGACGAGGAGCAATAGCCAGGAGGCAAGCAAAATTCCCAGGGAGCACAGTGAATGGGGGTGACCAATAGGATGCACACTGAGTTATCTCCCTCCTTGAACATTTTCAAATGTCAACTAGAGAAAACCCTGACCAACGTGATGTAACTTTGAATTTGGAGTTAGTTCTGCTTTGAGCAGGAGGTGGGACTAGAAGATATCTAGGTGCCTTCCAACCCAGATTTTATGCTTTTATGTTATACCTGTCAAATTACAGAAGTCCATTGTATCTTAAATCTTTTAATGACTGAGAATGTCAGCTGAGTAATTTTATAATAGGGTCCAATTGATGCATAAATACTTGATGCACAAAATCAGCCACAGAATATTTTTTTCCTTTGTTGAGAAGGGAAGGAGACACAACGTTAACAAGAGTTTTAAGGTAAGGTCCTGTGTTCTAGAAATATCTTTTCAAAATGCAATAAATATATACATGACCAGCAATCTTTTTCTGAACACTGCGCCTGGACCAATGATGATGAAGGAAATTCTTCTCTCTCTGGTCTATGACAACACTGTGTGAACATACGTTATACATCAGATCTGGGGAAAAGTTTTTGTTTCCTTCCTTTTTCTATTTCTGTGAGTAGTTACGGGAAAACAGCCTTTTTGTTTTTAAGAGTTCATCTTCTCAACCTGTTTATTCCCTACTTACAGTTTTACTAATCCTTTTTTTGTGACACCAGAATCATTTCCACAGCAACCAGTTGTGATGTTGCAAACAAAGGATTATGACTTCAGGTGCAGCATGAACAGATGAACTCTTTAGAAACAGGTTTTCAGTTAAATGACCCTATTAATAAAGAATGAGAGTGGAAGGAAAAAAAACAACCACTCACGATCTGCAGTACCAACAGAGTTAATTCAAGCTGAACAGTTGTTAGGACTTCTTATAGGGTTATAGCATTATATGAAGGCAATAAAATGCATGAATCAGTCAGAAATGGATTTTTCATATCTGTTAGAAATACTGAAGTTGCTATTTAAAGCTGGTCTGTATGTCAGAAGCAAGTTAGGTCCTGACTTGCGTGTTGATTCAAAGTAGCACAAAACCCCACAGTGTAACTATTATTGAAGAAGACACTATTGATTCCTCAAGGGCTTTGCTGTGAGTGTGTTCCCTGTGTAGCTGACAGCCGCAATGAGTTTTTTTGCCAAAGCTTCCTCACGCTGTCAGCAGCAAACATTTCTGATGAACTTTCATGGCATAACATTGACTGTTGGAGTGACCCGGGGAAAGACTTCTGCCAAGAATAATCTTACCTTTGATGCCAGAAGCTCCCAAATCTTTTTGTTGATGTTTCCTACTTCCAGTTTCCCTTTGGTTTTATGGCTTTTCTTTCACATCCGCTGCTTAGTTGTCGTCAGGCTCATAAACCCCACTTGAAGGAGTCACGACACTCCTCAAGGCTCAGGAACATCTGCCTTACGTCCTTACCAAGCAGGCTGATTTTTAATTCCTCTGCAGTTCAGTGGAGTTGTAAGTGTGAACAAGACAACAGATAAAGGAACGGGTCCATACTGGCTGTGGCCATATGCATCCCTCTAGTCCTCATTCTTCCTAGAACACTCTGGGGAGGCTTACAAATCACAGAAGCTCTGGGACCAAGTTTCTTGCATTTCTTTCTGGCTGCTAACATTGATGGAAGCCTGTCCTTGCCCATGCTTTGGCCTCAGTTTGAGGCTCTGTGCAGAGTTCATAGCCCTGGTTCACTTCAGACATGTAATCTGCCACCCTGCAACCACTTTCCTGCCCCATGGCAGTAGTTTTCCTCCACTGCTCTTTCCTGGATATCTTTACCTAAAAACGCCTTGAAAGGAGTAGCAATTTTAGGGAGACTTTATTAAAGGACTGACATATCCTCATGGAGCTTTCATGTCTCCACATTCATTCTTCAGCTTCTTCCCATATAAGACCTCAAGACAGGATTCATAGCTGTGGATGTTTCAATTGATGAAGCTGATGTGTTATTGTAGGTCTTGCCATATTTAATTGCATTTATGTTCTTGAGACATCTTTGTCCTGCTCTCATTTCCCTCTTCTGATAAGGACAGGAGGGGTTTCTGTATGGGCCAGTAGCTCTAATCCTAAATGATTTCTAAATTTCCTTTTCCCTTTAGTTTCCCACGAGTGCTATTTCTTAGTTTCTCAGAAATATTTCCCCTAGGATTTGTCTCATTTTTCTGTAGCATTTCAAAGTTTGGACAGAGACTCTTTGCTTCCTGGAGTTTTAATAATTACATCCTCTGTGCCCAGTCATGGCCTGTTAATTGAGTCATACACACCAGGCTTCATAAAGGAATTTTCTGTTCACTGCTCCTGAGGCAGAAGAAAGAGTTCTCACAAGTGGTATTGGAGGAACAACAACAAATGCATAGGGCTTTTCCTGGGCAGCATGACTGGCTGGGAGGGGTGGGTTGGTGACTCTTTGTTTATCCATCCTGAGGAAGTGTCCTGTGTGAGCTTGATCTTCGCTTTTATGAGCTGAGAGGAGAAGAGGTAGAGCAGTCCTGGGCTGGGCAGAGTGGTGTTCTGTGACACCTCTTTCATCAGATGTCTTCTGTAACTTTTGTAATCGTCAAGACAGTGCCCTTGCCCTTTTGAAAACAAGACATCTTTATCAATTCTGGCCACAGTACAGTATGTGTTTGAAATTTAAAGTTGTATAGGGGCAAATGTACTTGGCAGAAAGGCATCTTTAAAGTCATTACAGTGGTACTGACGTCTTTACATCTTTGTGGGGATGTGGACTGTCTTCAGCCTATCAGTAATACTCAGCTACCCATGGTAGATCTGTAATTGAAGTCATTAAACAACTTTCCCCATTGACTGGTGAGTCAAGACCAGAGGTCTGTCTCCTGAGCTGCACTTGTGGCCCACGTACAAAGCCAGGCCAATAAGGGACAAGCAGTTCTTGTTTGATTACTCTTCCCACTGTTGCCTGTTGCATTTCTTCTTTCTTTACCCCGTGCCAGGTCTTGCAGCCTGCAGCAGGTTGCTGTAGGCACCTCTTCCCAGTTCCCTCTTGCCCAAGTAAACCTAACCCATGGGAATGATGTTCTCAGAAGTATCTACCCTAGCAGACACTGCTTTCCCTGCTTCTTGCAGATAAAGGACCAAGCATTCAGCCTTGTGAGGAGACTTGCAGATATTAATGGGTAGTGTCAGCTGAGGGTTTTACATACCAGAAATGACAGAGGATAGAAAAAAAAACACACTGCATTTATCAGGTAGCTAGAAAATCTATGGCTGTCAGTGCATAAATGCAAAGATAATGCTGTTCACATTCCTGGTACACGCAGAGATACAAAGCATTCAGAAGTCCTGCTTGCACTTGCTGCAAAGTCGTTCACCTTTACACACCCAGAGACGTTCTGGCTGTGGTGTGGGTGGTTATTTTAGTCTCGGTTTCACAGTAACTGTACCTGGAATGATTACGTGGGCAGCAATGTGAAGCATTTTAATGCAAACGAAAGTGATGAGTGGCATTGGGTGGAAGTCTCTCTTCCCACACCTCCATGGCAGCCGTGGTGGCAGCTGCAGCCGCTTGGCTCGGGGCTCCCTGTAAGTACCTTCTCCTTCATTTTGGGCTCACATTCATTTTGATCGTACATTGTGTTTTTGATTTCTTCAGCCTTTTCTTTGCATCTTCTTTTTGATAAATGAGTACTCTATTAGTCTATTCCATTAGCCAAAGCTACCTCCAGAGGCGAGTAGGAATGCATTTTATTGTTCATTGGTCAAATATTCATCAGATGTTACGTATGCAAAGCATCCGTGCCTGACGAGTACGTGGTAGTAAAAGTATTTAAGTTAAAAAAAATACTTACAAATCTTCAGTGATTCAGGACCTTCATTGGTTTGAGGGACACTCCAGGGGTAATGTCAGCAGCTGTGGTGAGCAGTCATGTAGAAATTGGGCAGATCGGATTTGATGGCAAGGAGTTAGTGAATGAAGGAGGTAGTTTGTGTGTAAATTGGATGCTATATGAGAAAGAATAGATTGACCAATATGTGTTTTGCAAGTTTCCTAGAAGTGCCTGTATTTGAGCAATTCTTCAGTATATGTAAACACACAGACACACACGGATATTTTCAAATTGAAGGCATTCCAAAGCAAAAATATTTTATTAAACTGCAATTTAAAAAATAAAATATTATTGCAGTTCAAACTTTTGAATCCTAATGTTTGTACGCCTGAGAAACTCAAAATTAAGGTTATATTTGGGAAAAACAAAACAAAACCACCACCAATCCAAAAAAAAAAAAGTTTTTAAATTCTTACTTAAGGTCAATCAAGTTTCTGATGTCCTCACAACTAGAATTTTAGTGTCAATCCTTCTCATAAAGACATGGCAGTAGTGATCCCTGATAGAATGCATTTGGTAATGTCACCTTTCATTACAGCTCTGTCAAACATCAGTGAGGACAAAATTTTAACCTCTCTCTGCAGTGAAATCACTTGGCTTGTTTTCTCATTTTGTGATTTTTGCTTCATCCTTGAATAGCTTCGCTATCAATCTGAAATGTACATCGTCCTATCATTTGAAAAGAGCTGGCTAACCTTTCTGATTCTGTGTTAGCTGATGGACTAAGTTTTGTCTGGAGTCACTGTGGCAGCTCCTGCTTATGCCCAGCTGTATGGGAAGTGTGCTCTGATCTGGAGAGTGAGTTGTCTGCAGGTCAAGTTCAGCCCTCTCAGGTTGTAAGCAGGGCATCACAGATTTGCACCCAGTGGCAGCAAAGTTATTCAATCTTGTATTTCTCTGCAAATAAGAGTCCATCTTGCTCCTAAATTCATACATAACCGTTACGTCCACAGTCACAAAAATGTTGTACCTATACATGTAAAATTGCAATGAAAATCCTTAAGTTATCTGTGGAATAAATGATATGGAGTACTATGTACAGAATATATCAAATGCATGGAATACACTCAGAGCAATGTTTAATGATTTGGCAAGCAGTCTCAGCCTCCGTGCATGCAGCTAGGGTTGTATTTAATGTGGCGTGTCCTACATGTGGCATTCGGCTCACTGTGACTTTTCCATTAAGTTTTGCTGACATGTGTGCTGCTTTTCTTGAAGTGCTTAGGAAAAGGAAGTTTTGCAGCAACTAATCTCTTTCAGAAAAATAATGATAATGCAGCACTCTACAAAATAAATATGAAAGGTAAATATTTGGTGGGGTTAGTGAGAAGAGTTAAGGTTAGGTAGACTGCAGTAACTGAACAATCCTGTCCTTTACTTGTTGGCATGCTTGTTGAGGTAGCTAATTGCTGCTTCAGTTTTTATTTAAAAATTTCAAATTGATATGCTGCTTTAAAAGGCATCAACTTACCTTGCTGAGCAAATGAGCAATGATACACTTTCAAGAATACTTGTTAAAGAGTCATTTCCTAGTACCGCAAAGCAAGGAAGTAATTTTAAATGAGTAACTAGTCGATTTAATAAGTCAGCTAATGTACTGTTTAAAGGAATGGAAATAATTTAATATCAAACTAAAATATTTGATAAAGAACCTATTGTACCTTCATCTGTTAGGTTTGAGTCAAGTATTTAAAATATGTGGAAGTGTTTTCTGTGACTTTGGTATGGGTTAATCAGATTTTTACAAATGCATTAAACAGACCGGTTGATCCTTTACAGTATGGTTTTAACAAAAGATTATACAGATAGATGGTAATGTTGACCTTTATTAACATAGCCTTCTGTGGTGGTACGTGGAGATCATTGAATAGTAATGAGGTGCTGATGTAAAAATTTTGTTTTGCCATTACTGCAAAAATGGTTCTTTAGTACTAGAAGGCAGCTAGCAGCACTAAGCAATAAAAGCTGTATGCTCAGAAAAAGTCCAAAATTTCAATTCCAATATGTTTGTCTTTTAGGTTGGGCTGCAAAATATTTTTGTGTTTAAAGTGAAGTTAACAAGCTCTTTTACATGGAAAATGTTTTCCTTCACTCAAGCTTTAAACTGTTTCTCTCCTCTGTTTGTAAATTGCATCTGTCAGTCAGATGGGTGAAGTATTGCTGAATTATCTTAGCCTGTTCTGATTAAAATCACCCCCTTTATGTAACAGCAGCATAACTTCATAGCTTTAAAAAAAATCTTTTTTATGTACTAAAAGTCAGTGTAGCAACAGTAATAGGTGCATTAGTAGTAATGAGTGATGAAATGAACGTGGAGAAAAAAAGCAATGGATAAGTAGCTGTACTACAGTACTTTCAGTGACTTTTGGTACTTTCTTCCCTATGTAGGGATTTTGCACACATAAAATGAGCATGGCTGAAAATGGAGTATCATAGAAAAGTCATTAGTGATTAATAATAGTGTAACTTAATGTGGCTATAGAATTTGATTTGTTTCTTTTAGCAGTTTTTCTAAAGAGGTAGAAAATAATAGAAAAATACGTTCTTAAAGTCCTGTATAATACAACAGCAAAAAGAATGTTTACTAAGTACACTAGTATTTGGGTGTTGTTTTTTTTTAATTTGTTTGTTTTTGTGTTTTCCTTCTGTTGCTCTTGATACTGTATTTTTAAGGCTAGTGAGATTCATGACTTTAAAGATTTTTGTAATTAACATCTTCTTGGGTTATTTATTTATTTATTTATTTATTTATTTTTCAGTTAGGGGCTATGAGAATCAGTATTCCAAACAGCATATGAAACGCTTATAGATTTATAAATATTAGCAGAGGTTCAGTATTTTCAGCATGTTTAGTGTAAAAATGAACAAAGACCCAGTAAAAAATAAAAGATAAAGTGGATGTAATAGGAAAAACTGACCAAAGGAAAATTTGTGTTGAATATCAGGAATATTTCCAAAGATCAAAATCTATAAGGCCACAGTGCAGGCTCCCGAGGGACGTACTGGAAACCCCATTGCTTTGAGTCACTTAGGGGAGAGCTACCAAACTGTGGTGAAACTGGAACTCAGCTCTGCTGTGTCTGCTGGGATGCTGCTGGCTGAGCTGGGCCCAGCAGTTATCACCACAGGTTTCACTGTTGGATTTCCCCACTGCCTTTTGCTGCTCTGGTGGGGTTTTGCTTACCTAGGAGCATGTCAGGTTGCTGCGGCGATGTCCCAGGACAGGCAGTGTCATGCTTTCTTGGTCTAGGAAGCTTTCCACAGCCTTATTTCTTGAAGTCTGCTGGAGTAGCTCCCTCTGTCAGAGCTGTTAGTTTCACAGATGTGAAGCCAGATGGTATCTCCAACCACTGATCCCCTTGGCTCTTTCTCGTGTTCCTGTCGTCCCAGAGGGCCAATCCTGAAAGCCGCATGACATGCTGCTTCACTGTCAGATATATGCTTTATGAAGGAAAATGGACATATAAGAGCTTCTACATACAAGGTGTTTTAAGCTGCTCTGGCATATGGAGATCTAAGCACAATAATGAATGTCCACATGTATCTCCCTGCCTCAGTTTCTTCCTAGGTTTACAGGGTAAGAGCAAAGTCAGGCAAGAAGCCTGCAATGTCCTGTCTGATGGTTTTGTGCTCTTACAGTCCATGGAGTTGCTTTCTTCTCGGCAGTGAATTTCCATCTTCCTCAGCTAGTTCAGCAGCTAGACATGCTTGTCCCTGTGAAAGCACCCTTCTCTTTCCTGCTAAAGCCTCCTCTTTGTGTGAGTCCTGTTCCTGGCTCCCTTACCTTCATATTTTTAAAAGGTTTTCCCAGCACATAGTTTCGTTCTTCTACTCTTTCTTTCAACCCTTAGTTTCTTGTGAGAAATGGAAAAAATCTGGTTGAGAAGAGGTGGAGTAAGACAGACCATCTGACAGTGATTGTGGACACATCAGAACAGCCCACAGATGGGGGGACTGAGCATGCACAGAGGGAAAAGGAGCAAACAAAAGCATGTTTTTTTTTCTTTCAGATACAGAGAGGTTAAAAAGGCAATAAAGAAGGATTCATACTCTTTAGACAGTCTAAGGCCTGAGGCTGATGTATAAAAGTAATCAATGTCATACCTGGGATGAGAGAGACATGAATTAATCTTTCCTGTACATCTTTGGTTAGAAGGCCTAGTCCTCTCATGTAAAGATGGGATGATACAACAGGATGGAATGGTAGACGTGCTGTCAGAAAAGGAGAAGAAAAAATGCAGGGGCAGTGTAGGAGAGGCATCACAGAAAGGGGGAAAAAAAAGAAAAAAAAAGAAAAAAAAAAGCGGATAAAAAGAAAAGGAAGGAGGAAGCAGACACGAAAGACAAAGTGGAAAGAAAGATAGGCCGTAATCTGTTATACAACATAAAAGAAGGGAAAAGTGGAGCAAAGCCAGAGGGCAAGAAGAAGCAAGAGATTACATTGCGTTACAAAAAATGTATCGAAAAGTCAGTGGGCTTTCTTGCAGTCAGTGGACTAGATGATGTGAAGGGTCTTTCACAGTTCAGAATTTGTGGTTCTGTGATATTAATAAAGCAGAGTGAGGGAACTCAAAGAAGGGACAGAGTAAAAGGGACTTTCAGTGGAATAAGAAAGACAGAACTCCAGAGGAGGCCTCAGAGTGTCTAAAATGATGAGTTTATACTTACATATTTAATTGGAGAGTCAGTGAAACTCTCTGCTGTTTAGGACATTATTCATTTGGGAATCTGTTCTGAGCAGTCCTGAACGCAATGCTCATAGTCTGATCAAGAGCTCGGTGCGGTCAGCACAAGTGTCCCGCTCTACTCCGCTGGTCGTTGGCATGTTTCCAGAGTCTCCAAACCACTCAGCCTGAAAGGCAAATGCAAAACGTTTGCCACTGCAATTTGGCAAGTGTTTCTGAAGCAAAGGAAATAGTAATGAGCATATTTTGCCCACTGACCTGCCCTCTGACTAAAACAGTGGTGTAGGAGGAGAACTCTTATATAACATGAGTGAGGCCGAATATTTCTGCTATTAGTGTCCATTGTTAGAGGGAAAAGGAAATAACACAGAACTGGTTCAAGTATCGTCACTCCACAAACTCTAAACACTGGTATCACTCAAGGAATATTTAGATCACATTCCGGTCTTAGTTACTCAATGCTGCAACATACTTCTGTCACTTCACAGTGCCAACAAGAAAGGCAGCTAACACTGAAGAGTCCAGAACCTATTTTTCAGTTTTGCTTTGTTTCTCTGCCCTTTTGGTAAAGATGGAGTGATTCCTTATAACGCGTTTAACCCTAATGGGTACCAGATAACTAGCAACTATAATCAAGTTTAGGTCTCTGTAACTAATCAGCAGCTCCTAAAACTCTGACATTCCTTGACCATATCTGGTGCTCTGTGAGTTTCCGACTTCATTTGATCAGTAAGTTACTCTTCATAGTCTTTCTGGAAAGAGAACTGTATCTGTATTTTCACATCCAGGCTCTCCACCCACTTGTGCCATATGTTCCATTTAAAGTTCCAGGACAGGAAGTATAGTAGAGATACCTTTCACTTTTACATCTAATGACAATTAAGTGCTTTACATTGAGTCAGTTTTTCAGTATCCCAGTTCCAGCATTCCACAGCTGGGACTTTCAGTTAAAGAAATGAGAATTAAAGAAGGCTTTGCCTCTGTACTTAAGAGTGTTGATTTTGTAATTTTCCTTCATTACTATCCAAGGCAAAAACAGGCAAAATGCCTCTTGTCTGTTGTGGATTTTTATTCCCATGGAAAGATTTTACAGACACAGTCTAAAGTTTTCTAAAAATCATGAGCCTCATTAGGTTCATGTGGGCCCACTTCTCAAGCTGGTCCAGGTCCCTTTTGATGGCTTCCCTTCCTTCTATTTTATCAACCACACCACTCAGCTTGGTGTCATCTGCAAACCTGCTGCCTGTGTTATTGATAAAGATATGATAGTGTTAGGTCAGAGGTTGGACTTGATGATCTTGAGGTCTCTTCCAACCTAGACAATTCTGTGATTCTGTGATAAAAAACAGCACTGGTTCCAAGACCAGTTCCAAGACACTAAGGGATACGACTCGTCACCAGCCTCCATGCCATTGTTGGCAATGCAAGGCATTATGCTGCTTCCAGATCAAATATCATACAGAAGGATGACTTAAATTCTTACATGCTTATCATGCATGCTGTTTGCCTTTTATTTGTTTAATCTATGGAAGATAAAAACCTGAGGATGATAGGCCAGAGCTTACAATGCTGTTGGAATAGCCAGAAGTTGAAAGGAAGTACCTCAGAGTAGTATTTATACCAGTCTCATTCATACATTGTTTAGTTAAAAGAAGGAAAGGCTTCACTTTTATTGCACATGTACACAGGTATGCATACAAGAAATGCTGTGCAGTAAAGTACACATGGGCAAACATTTCCCCAACTCTTTTTCAGGTTTCACAATCAGTTCATAATAATTAAGAAAAGATTTGAAAAGTCCAAGCATAATGTAGTACTTGTCACCACATAACATTTACAGCTTCACTAACTGTAGCCAATATCTAACAATTATGAACCTAGCCTTTGCCACTTTGGGCATGGCACCTCTAGCTGTATTTTACTGCTGCTGGGGATGCTTTTATCTACAATTAAAAACACATTTCTAGTCTGTTTTTGAAAAATGGCCCTCATTTTTGTGCCTGTAAATTTGCTTCAGGAAATAATTGTGGGTGCCATTTATAGTACTTAGAACACTAACTACCTGATCACATCTACAAATTAGGCAATTAGACATCTAAGAACTAGAAAATGAATCTATGAAATAATCCTCACAGGTATTTCTAGAAGCAAAATTCCAACCAAAGAATTAATGAGGTCAGGCCCTTTCAATAACAGCAAAAAGCCCAGCACCTCTAAATTAGTTTTCATACAAAATGGTTATTGCCAGAGGTTTTGTTAGGTGAATGATGATACAAATATTTGACTAATCTGGAAAAGCAATGACCTAAAGCAGCATTTAAAAGTATTGACAAAAGCAACATGTGTAGAATATAAATATCTTAATAAAACTAAAAGTATTAATTAAAGGTGCTGGATAAATGGCCTCTGAAAATAGTATCCTGCATGCAAATAAAAATTTGATCATAGCCAGAAGAATTGGAGGTTGGTCCACATTCTTCCACCAGTTTGCCTAAAGCTGTTAAAGGGTAGCTTTAAATACAGGCTCCAGAGTCTTTTCTCTGAAATCCTCAGAAATGTATACTTGAACTGAGGAATAATATTTATGAGGAGCTGAAGTTTCCCACCCAGAAACTTTCTTCAGAGTGAATGATTTTGAAGAACTGTTTAATATTGAAATACAGATAAAGGAGCTTTCGAACTTCAATAAACTTGAAGTGAGAAATTGTCACAACCAAATACTGTTCTCTGAAGAAGTCAGATTGAACTGGTAAGAAATTCTCAATCTTTCTACAGCAATGCTCTAGCAGTAGGACATAAAGTAGGTGTTCAGCACCGCAGAAGAAGGTGGCAGTCATTCCACCTTCCACACCAAGAGAGCTCCAGAACTGCAGACCAGTAGGTCTGATCACCACACCAGGCAAATAGGTATAAGCTATGAGAAAAAATAAGATTTGTAGGGACTTGGGTAAGTATAATATTCATAGGAAGAGGTACATAAAAATAAGAAAAGAGTAATCTTTTTTAGAATTTTTTTTAGAGTTGTGTGTCACAAGCCTGTTGGAATTCTCTGAAACAAGACTGGTGTGTGCGTGGTGAAGGAACCTATGTGATGTGTCTGGTTTTCCAAAATAGTTTTTTTCAGTGTTATTCACCAAATGCTCTTAAAGGGATTAAGTGGTCAGAGAACAACAGGGTTCTCTTCTGAGCTGCTTTGACAGTGGAGGGGAGGTATCAGTATAGTTCTGATAGGAATTATGCAGGGACCTACACTGCTCAAAATTTGTGATTTTGAAGATATAGTTGAGTAAAGTTATGATTTGGTGGTGTCAAAAATTGTTTAGAAAGTTAATACTAAAAAGGATTATGATCAGTTGAAAAGGAGCTCCTGCTATCAAATGGGCTTGGCGATGCAACAGCAGGTGACACTTTTTGTTGCTGTCTTCAAGGTAATGAGAAGGAGCTCTGCCTTTGCAAAGGTGAACTCCAAGATAGCTGTTTCCAAAGAGGAAAGAGAACAGAGAACTTGGAGTCATAATGGAGTTCATGCAAAATGTCAGCTTTGTGGTAGCTTTGGTCAAAAATAAGAAATAAAATATTGATAATTGTTAGGAAGCAAGTAGAAAACAAAATGCAAAGTATAATTCTGGCGTGTACAACTCAGTGGCACACTAGTATTTTGAATGCTACAAATAATAAGGGACCTGAAGAAGTGCAGATGAATATTAGATTGTCCAGAGGTACAGAATTATTTCCATACAAGGGGAGAGTAAGTAGACCAGGTCTTCTCAAATGAAAATAAGAGAACTGAAGCAGAAATATGTCAGAGACACATAAATCCAATTAGTTCTGTGACACGAATGGAAAATCATTATTTATAACTTCTCAAAATGTAAGAACTAGAAGACATCAACAGAAATGGTTAGAGTAAAACCAAAAGGAACTATTTTTTTCACACAGCACAGTTAAATCAATGAGCTAATTAGCACAGAAGATTTTCATATAAGATGTATTTACAGTTTACAAAACAAATCCGTAGAAAAAAGTAAGATACAGAAGAAGGATTTATACAGACGTTATACAGAAGGTATTTTTAAACTCAGTAGAGGTAATGCCATCTCCCACTTCAAAAATGCAGGAAGTTTTTATTCCAAAATTCCGTATTTGCCACATTTATTTTTCCACAGCATCCATTACTAGCCACTGTCTGAGCTGGTACTACTCTAGAAATAGATTTTTATTCTGACTCATTGCAAGTGCTCTTACTGTCTAATTTCTAATTCAGTGTGCTTCTATATTATGGTAAATATTTCAGTAATAAGAAATTCAACTGAAATAACAGTTCATACATTCTAAAATGAGGAATAAGTATTTTGATAAATGTAGGGTATCTGGGACCTCTAGACTGGAAGTCCATCCAATTTCAACATATTTTTAGAGGATGCAAAAGTGTAGTTGTTTCAATGTGCTTTCTGTCAGTTCTTCGCCTGCTTTAGATATGCTAGTATATGGTAGTATATTGTAGGAGAACTTTTCTGGACACTGAATAGAAATACTAGCATTTTTAAATGAACATGGATATAGGACAATTTGTACCACACCAACACTTCCTCAATTCCACAGTAACATATCTACATCTCTATGTCAGTCATTTTAAATATATATACACCCATCTATATGTATCTGTGAGTGAGAATAACCCTTAGTATGTTGCAAATAGGTTCTGGAGATGAAAAGCTTGCCATATTAATAGCCAAACATTTGCAAATGTTCCGGGTTATACATACATATATATACAGTGATACATAATGAAAAGTATTTGTTGGATGGGAAGAACACGCTGGGTTTCAGGTGGTATTGTGGTAGAGTTTACATTTGGATTCCCTGAAATTCATCCTAATATCACAAGGTGAGACATAATGAATGTAGACAGAGCAGGAAAATAATGCTCTTAACTGCACTGCACTTCTCCCTCAAAAAGTAACCAAACAACCAAACAAAAATGAGGAATTCAAAGGACCCTTTCAAAGCAATGAGGTCGATACACCTGTGGTAAAAGTCTGTTGACTCAGTCAACTTCTTTCATGGCTGATTTTGTAGAAACACAGTGCAGAGAATGTAAATCCTGTCAGTCGGAAGGGTACCCCTCAGCTGGTGCTGGGCGCTGCGCTGTGCACCCTGTAGGGCAGCCAGGTTCCCCAGGGGCAGGCGGTGGCAGGGGTGCCTTCATCTCAGCCCTCCTCCAGGGCCTGCAGCAAGGGCAGCAGTGCCTTTCCTTTGTGTTGGGTGAGTCCAGGAACAGTAGGGAAGTGTTGGGTTAGAGGGTGTTGTGCAGTACCCTACAAGCACTGTCTCCGCCTTATTAGCGGGTTTGTGTGTGTATGTGTGTTTTTTTTGTTGTTGTTTGTTTTTTGTTTGTTTGTTTGTTTTTTGGTTTTGTTTTGTTTTTCCTTTTTGTCTGGTTTATGTCAGTGGAAGCTTGCGTGGATTTTAGATTTTTTTTTTCTGATGTATTCAGCCAATACAGACTCCCTAGCCTCTATAACATTTGAAAATGTAATCTTTATTTATTGCAGCACTTCCATAAGGGCTTGTAACCTAAGCTGGGATAGATACGAGGCAGGGATATCCCATTTTATAGCCAGTAAAAATCAGGGTCATTGTCTTTGTCGGAGAAGCACAGAAAGTCTTTGGCTCAACCAGGAACAACATCAAGGTCTGCCTGTCCGGTTCCCCGTAGAATTGTTCCTCCTCATGCATCAGACATGGCATCAGAAAAACAAACACGTTAAGAAGCCTTGGATGAAATCGTGCACGTGTTAAAGTGCAATAGATTTACATTTTATGAAGCCTCCGTCCGAAGATGGGAGACCAGTTACACATTAAAAATCTGTTTTAAGTTCAGATTAACTCAAGCTTTAAAGCATTGCCAAATAATGCTGTGCCTGTTAGTGTAGGTCAGTGGTGGTTTAATTTCTTCTTTTTTTTTAACTATATAGAGAACAACAGGTGCTAATGTGGTGCCAAAATGGACATAAAAAATTATCCAGGGCTCTGTAGAGAGACAATACCACAACAGCACTCCTCTATTCACCAAGAAACTCCAGTCTCGCTTCAGGTGCAGTTACTGAAGCTGTCACAAGAGAAGCCAGATCCCTTGAGCTCTTGTCTCCTTGGCCGAAGGGGCAGTTGAACGATGGGAAGACCATGCTTGCCATCTGACAGATCCTGGGTTTCCCAAAACAACTGGAATGTTGTCAGGAGCAGCTCAGGGCAAAGGCGGGTTGCTGCAAAGCTAATTTAGCTGTGCCTGCATAGGCAGTGCACAATTCCTTAATGGGAACTTAAGCAGCTTAGTTTAAAAAAGCAAACAAACCGTAAACAACAATAAATCCTCAAGAATACGTACTTTGCATGCCTAGCTCAAGTCTTGGAAACACTGGTAACTCAGTGAAACAGCCAGAGGCTGTGTTTTTGTTTCTGGTTAATCTCTGTAAAGAGAGAAAAAGGTAGGACCTGCACGACCATCCCTGCTTTTACCTCATCTCCTCTGCATTCTGCAGAATGAGCCTCGGGGAAAGCCAGAGGTCCTGTGGAGAGACTGCAGCTGAACCGATGATGCTTCGCTGGGGAGGATGGAGACTTCACGTGCAGAGACCCCAGGCCGTCACTATTGACAGCACAGGTGTTTCCAAAGTGCGATACGTTCTGTACAGTCACAGGGAAGGCTTGCAGTCTAAAAAATGGAGGGGGAAAGGGACAAAACAGATGAGTTGGTATGGTGTTAGTCTGCTGCGACATTGTTCATCCCCTGTCTTTGGGTCAAAGTTATGTGACTGACATAGGGAAGCTGAGATAGCAGCAGGCTTCTTTCTAGGGCTGTAGACTGAAGGGTATGCAGGATTTTTAGGATGCCTGAGTTCATGCTAATATCAGGAAAGCGTTGAGTTATAAAGCACTGAGTTGTAGAAGGGCAAAGTCAGACTTCACATTTTGCTTGACCTTCAGAGCAACAGAAATCATTACTTACCCAAACAGCTAGGCCAGTCATAAGCTGTTTTATGAGAATATAAAAGTTACGTATGAATTAGCGCACTTGAGAGTATTTGCAAGCTTCTAACTCCAGATGTGCACCCCAGCCATGCTCCAAATCCATGTCCAGGCAAGACACAGAAGCCTCCTACTCTTCCCTCGCCCAAAACACATACAACTCTCAGTTCAAAGGAAACAAGAAGGCATGGGCCAGAAGGCATGCTCAAGCCCCATCCCTGAGCAGGACAACTGGCCCACCAAATGATTCAGCCGCCACCCAGTCTAGACACAGCCAGGGCCAAAAGGGAGCCATGGCATGCTCAGGCTCCATCCCTGACCAGGACAATTGGCCCACCACAGCATTCAGCCGCCACCCAGTCTAGACATAGCCAGAGGAAACTTCAGGTCTCCTCCAGACACCACTGAGCATTCCTCAGCCATCCAGGAGGCTCTCCTCTGGTAGCCAAAAATGCAAGTACTGAGGGTGTGGGGAATTAAGAAGAGAGTAGAACTGGAGAAGACATACAAGAGTAAAATTGGTAATTAAAGGTATTGAAGGAATTTCAAGTGAAAAAACAAGTAGAATGGGGCTCCTTGGCCGGGATGGAAGATGAGTGGATAGGATGTGTTCAGGGGGTCTCAAAGTCAGTAGTGGCACACAGAAGGGGAAACGTTCACTTTCATGCTTTTGATAACAGAATTGGGAGTCATTTAATGAAACTGATAGCTGGTCAGTCTGATGGAAACAAAAGGAGATGTTTTTTCACACAACACATTTTGAAAACAGGATGCTGAAGCAACTGAAAGTTTTTATGTGAATTCAAAGATTAATTGGATAGATGCAAAGAAAGTGATTTCATCCAGGGCATTTCCATACCACGGCTTAGGTTCAGGATGTCCCAGAGCCATAAACTATTGAAAAGTGAGGCAGCACTATGGGAAATATCATTATGTGCTTGTTGTACTCCTACTATTTTCTGTAAGTGTTTCTCCTTGGTGGCTGTTTCAGAAGAGTTGTTGGGCTTCATGGCCTACCTGGCATGTCTGTTCTGATGTTTTTAGGGAAGAGGTAGCAGAGAAAAGATTATCATTCAGGATCTGAATAACAGTGCAGAGGTTTTGCTAATAACGTGATATGAGTAACCAAATAAACAAGTCATTAGTGTAATTAAGATTGGAGGATTAACCGTACCATATCACCAGCAACTTGTTTTCATTATGAAGGCTTTTTCAGTGCTGTTCCAACTGTTTGGAAACTCATGGAGGTCTCAGAGCTCCCAGGGGCCAGGCAGTCAGCGAAATCCTGCAAGCACGGTGAATTCAAATGGGCAATAAGCAAAATAAGCGGGATTGGGTCACTTATCCCTCTTACCCCCCGTGACAGTGTTTATTTAGGTCACACGGAAAGCGAATTTCTCCTTTTGCAGGTGTCACAAAATTAGCTCATGACAAACTTCATACAGGATTTCATTAAGTATTACTTTTGAGTTGTAATTTTATTGGACAGTCAGTTGACTCATTTTTGACACTATTTCAGAGCTGGAAATTGGGAATTAATCCTACTGTGTAATTTGTAGTAAAAATCTGTATTCATTTGCTTTGCAAATATGTATTTATTTGAACAAGATGCTGCAGCAAAATATACCTGTGGTAGGCACAGGACACAGTGCTCGTGGTGGGAGGCAATTTACTATAATTCAGCCCCAGCTGGTGACATCTGCTCTTATGTCATTTGGGGCCTTTCTTGAGCAGGGAGGTTTGTGCCAAACTACGTGTTCACTTGTTTGTTTTATGAGGTGAGAATAAGAGGATGCTAAAGATCATTTCTGCTCATAATATGTGCTAAGACCTTATGCTCTCGAGGTGAAATGGATTAACATACTGTCTCTGTTAGTTAAAATTCCCATGGAGTTCTTCAATCTTGATATAAAAAAAAGTAATTTAATAGAAGAATGGAGCTAATTTAGGCCTTTTTAGGCCTTCATGTTGTGTAGATATATAATTTAGTATGGCCTGAATTACACTTACAAGGTAAAAGTGAATTAAGAGTACAATAAAATTAAATATTTTATTTAAAAGTACCTTATATTTTTGTAATTTCTATTTAAGTAGGCCAACAGAGTATAGAGCAGATGGAGACAGTCAAGACTTTCTAAGTACTGTCAAATGTAAATGTCTTGTGGTAATGTAGAAATAGTTCCTTGAAGTTCTTCTCTGCCCCTTACTTCTTCTGTAACATCAAAAGCTCTCTCAATCAAAAACTGCATATGTGATTTTGAAAAGTGCCTCAGTGCTTCCTGTATATAATTTCTGTAGTTGTACGGAAGTTTTGCTAAAAGAGAACATGTACACCAGGCTTCATGAGATTGGCCGAGAATCATGAGCAACTTGAAAGAGCAGCAGCTTTTATATTTGCCTTCAGGATTTTGAGCTTTTCCATTAAAACGCCTTAATGATGCTGTATTTTAATATTCTTATATTTGCATTTGGCTTCAGCATCTGAGATTTTAAGAAAGAAGTTCACCTAGTATCCCAGGACCCATTATGGAGCTTAGCGTGCAAGTCTTTCAAGGTAGCAGCTCCCAACTGTTTTCCTGCCAGTCACCACTGCCATCCTCTGTGTTCACCTGTTTCTGTCACCTGTGTCAGTGGTCCCAGGAGCCCAGCTTTCCCCTCTCCCTGCCTCTTCCCTGTCCAATCAAAGTGACAGAGATCTCAGCCTGATCATAATGCCTAAGCAAGTGAGTCTGGGCTCCACGCCATGTCTCACCTCTGTTGTTGCCACACCTCACGCATCAGGAATGCTGCATTTCAGTGTCAGAACAACAACAACAAAAAATCTCCTTCTAAATGCAACGCACAACCCGAAGTGGTGGTTGCTTTCTTTGTATGCTTTGTGCAGCCCCCAGGCTTGGAAGGCTTCGATCCAGACTGCTTCACTCACTGGCAGCAGTGATTGTTTTGACTGGCATAAACCAGGGCACTGATACGCATATCCAAGCCCACAAGGACTCCTTCAGGGAGCAGAAGTGGCAAGGTAGATATCAGAAAAGTCTTTCCCATTCTGCTAGAATGACCTGTACACAGAAATCTCTCCAGAAGGGTTTTTTGACCCCTACTACATGCTCAGCAGGCTGCACTGCAGACTGCAGCAATTCCAAATAAGCCATTTCAGCCCAGCATACGAATTACTTACTTGACTGCTTTGGTATGTTGTATAAAATATGTATTTAGGGCAGAGATTTTTTAAAAACATATCTCTGCAGAGTTTAAAGAAAACTGCTTCTTCTTAGCTGTGCAAGTCTGCCCCTTAAAGATGGAGGACCACGTCCTGCTGCGAATGGAGCCATGTTAAAAGGTGACCAGTAGGGTGAGAGGCATAACAGAACACCAGTTCTGTCCCTCCTCATTTATTAGGAAAAATGTAGCAATACAGAGCTACAGAAAGATTTCTCATTACAGAGGTGGTACTCCTTTTTTTCAGTACTCTCCAACAAATTTGCTGGTACATTACTGGTTACTAACACAAGCAGTAAAAATATCTGAAAAGCACCAAGTTCCACCAGCCAGCTATATTATTTCTTC
This sequence comes from Aythya ferina, assembly GCF_964211825.1. Taxonomy (NCBI): domain Eukaryota; kingdom Metazoa; phylum Chordata; class Aves; order Anseriformes; family Anatidae; genus Aythya; species Aythya ferina. Next base: position 170,650,909 of record NC_140296.1, on the reverse strand, counting down.
TTCTTTATGGTGTTTTTTAGTCACTAGTTTGCAGACACGGCTAACAGACCGAGCAAATCCAGGAAAGCCTGGTTGCCACAGGCTAAGAGCAAGAGATACTTTGTTTTCTGAGGACAAACAGGACAGGGATGCATGGATGTGGTGTACCCTTTGCAGCTGATGTCCCAGTGGTATGTACACTGGTGAGGCAGGATGTAGATGAGGTAGATGATGGAGTAGGCGCAGTGCTGGTGTGTCTGCCAAGCAGTGTGTCTCCTGAGACGAGATGAGGTGATGTAAAACAGGAAAACTCCATCCATGGTGAAGTTCATTGCAACAAGGAGTTTGATTGTGTGTCACAGATCATCGCTCCCAACATTTTGCTCCCTAGGGCTGGTGCTGTGCCGTGGTGGCAGTGATGCATGGAGAAAGCTGAATTTGAGCAGCCTGTTGCTTATAGCAAGGCTAGGCATGCTTCATTTTAATCACTGGCTGGTAAAGTGCCCATGCATGGGCTGAGCATCTTGGATACCTGCTTGCCATTTTGCCCACACTGTGAATTTTCACTAATGTCAGTGTAATTCAGCATGAAACAATTATTCTTGTGCCAATTTCTACAGTGTCAAGCATCATGTGAATTCTCTCTAGAAGGCATGCTGTCCAAGCAGAGGAAGAGACATCCAGATCCTTATGCATGTGGAATATGTACCTGCTAAGCTGCCTTTTTATGACTGAGCATGTTGGTCATTACTCTTTTATTTTCCCAATCAGACTGGCTTACTAGGAGATCAGTTGCCTGCCAGCGTTTGTAGAAATGGAAGATATATGCTAAAAAGCATCCAGACATGGTAACCTCATTTTTTAAAACATTAGTAAGATTTTAAAGAGCCAAACCAATTATTTTTGAAATATGGTAAAAATCGTTTGCTCCCTGGCTAACAGCTGTGCATGCCAAGTTCTGCTCAGTGAGCCAGTTTTACAGCCAGCTGTAAACTTTCGAATTTAAGGGTTTATGATGGAAACTGCAACTCTTGCCTTCACCAAAGCTGTGCAGACACCCCACGGTAATATTGATTTAATTACATGCTGCATAGTTATTACTGGTAACAAAAGCAAAGGGCACACAGCATTTTAGCGTCACACACAGTGCTTTTATTTGGGATACTTGGCAGGTGAAAATCTGAAGGGCAGAGCTAGAACTGGAGGCTCTAAGCTGTTTGAAATCACTCCTTGCAGCAGTGGTTTGTGAAGTGATTTATTTGAGCTGCAGCCTATAGACCATACATCACCTTCCTGGTTGGCTTTGTTGGCACCTTGTCACATTCTTGTGGGCTTGAGGAATTCATTGTTCTTGTTTGAACTGATAAGAACAAAAAAGGATTTTCTGCCTGAGACCTTGGGAAAGGCAGAGGGGGAGGAATGTTGACATGAAACAGCAGGGCTGCACTTTCCCAAGCCTTTCAGCCAGCGCAGCAGCCCGCATTCTTCAATTGCTGGGGAGCCCGGGCTGGAGGTGTGCTGATTGCCCCTTTATTTGCTGCTGCCCAACAGCAGGGCCCAGGGAGGTGGTGGGAAGAGGAGTGAGCAGGGCAATGGATGCTCCCAGAAACCAGGACAGGATTGCTCTGAAGGGAATCTCACAAAGTATCAGGCTGCAGTCACTGTGAGGGGTGTGAGACGTGGAGTGTGGCTGGGTTTGGGCCAGTCCTCTGAAAGTCACCGCGTTGCACGTGTGCTTTTGGGGAGAGGAGCTGCACCGATCCTGCTTCCTCCACTGAGTCCTTGAATGCTCAAGGGAGGCAGCCCACAGCTCCTGGCTCAGCAGGCTGATGAACTTGGATTGGATAACGGATATTGACAGCACTGCTTTGCCTCTTACAGACTTGGTAGTAAGTGCTTTTGTAGACATGGCATTGCATCGCTATCCTGGGGATCAAAACTCCTTTTTTTTTTCTCATCCTTCCTCAATGTTACAAAAAAGATGCACTTTCTTGTTCCTCCTGAAACCACAGAAGGTTACTGCAGGTGCTTGAAGGCTCATGAAAACGTGCCAGTTCGAACCATCTTGATGAACTGTGAGCTACAAAAAGTACCAATTAAAAACAGATTTTTTCCTCTGAGAACATAAAAGACAACCATCTGCACCAAGGTTTTGCACCTGCTCTGTGCACAGAAAAGTGTTTTGCTCATCCAGTGCCTTCCAGCATGCCTTCTCCTGGGGAAAGGAGATCACTGCCTCCTCAATCTCTTGATTTCAGAGGATATCAGAAAGCCCTAACAGAGGCTGTTATTTAAATAATACCAGCTTAATTTTATAATTAAAAAAAAATAAAAAATACAAAAAAGCTTTTTTACCTTTCCAAGCAGTGCCAGACTTAAATTTCAAAATACTGATGACAAATAAATAGGCTTGTATCATTTCTAAATTCGAACAGAAATATGGTATTGCTGGCTGCAAGAGAAGGGTGTAAAGTCAAGGTATGGCAAAGGGTCTGATTAAAAAAAATAACAACAAACCACTCAATTTTTGATTTTATGGTTACTTTTGTACCAGTTGGACTACGGATCTATCTACAGGCTGCTCGATGTCTACAAGACCATGTAGTAGCATGACCCATAGGTACAACATCCCACTGGCAGTACAGCTCAGGCTGACAGAGGAAGCAGTGTTTTCCCTCTCCTTCGCGTTGTTGCCCAGTGGTGGGGAAGGCTGGAGACCATTACACAGGACAAAGCTCTGTCTCAGACTCTTTTTATTCACGCTTTGTCCTGCAGGGTCATGTGCCCACAAGATGCAGAAAGAATACTTGGTTATTTGAGTGAAAAAGGAATTGCACCCACGTGCATAGTTGAGATGAAAAAGCGTAGGGCTACTTCGGACAGGATATGGTGACGTGAGAGGAGGAAACAGCAGAATCTCATCTGTACCACTGTGAAGGTCTGTCCTGATGGAATTCTTGCTCATTTCTGTTGTCTCAACATTTTTACAGAAAAGTTTTTTAATAGGTCCTGCCCTGGAAATATACTGGGGCTACCAAGGCAGGAATGAAGGGGAAGAGAATAGGAAGAATAAAGACAAGCTCTTCCTTTGGACCCAGTGGCCAGCATCTGTGTGGGTTGCTGCACCACAGGACTCAAGCTTGCCTGAACTCCCCAGCCCTACCAACACCCAGACAGCAAAAAGGCAACCCAGTCTGGGTCCTGCCAGTGCCAGCAAGGCTCTTACCAGAAAAAGCAAGTTATGGTTGAAACCATCTGCTGTCACGGGGTGTCAAGGGGTGGCTCCTTGGGTCCAAGGGGGCCATGGGGAGCACTAGCCTATAAACCCTAGCATGGGTTCCCCACTAGCAAGGGATGGTGTTGGAGGGGTGAGGCATTGGGCAGGGAGGAAGGAGCAGGCAGTATCAAGAGGTCAGTGTGGGTAGAAAACAAACATCTATTTTATTAGCAGATGTGACACAGGAAAAGCTTCCCACTTGTAAAGGCTTTCTTCTAGGGAGCCAGATCAGTTCCTAGGGCTTGGGAGAGGTAAGACCATCCTCCACCTGTTGCTTAGACTATCTAACAATAAAATATATCTGTAATTTAATTCCTGGCAATAAAATCTGTGATTTAGCAATCTGTGACTTTTCTTGCTTAAGAGGGGTTCCCATTTTGGCTTTTTTACTACTAGTAGTGGCGATTGAGACTATATACAAGTCATATATACAATACATACATGTACAAGGTGTAAAAGCTGAAGTGGACATGTCTGTGTGTGTGCATGTGGATATATGTAAGCCTGTATGTGAAGCATCCTGTATGCAGGGCAAAGTTCGAGACAAGCTGCTCGTTTCTTTTCAGTAGGTATTGGTTTGTCTAACGAAAGAGTCTCCTGCCTGTAAAACTTGCCTTTGCTTGCAACCTGAATTAGTCAAATTTGCAGTGACAAATTTTCCATTTCAAACAGTTTGTAAGGTAGATGCTATTCTCTTGGCAGCATGGTGTCTTCTTGGTATCAACTGAACAGGTATAAGCACCTTGAGTGAAGGCTGCCAGAGTATCAGTTGCTAATCTGGAGGCAGGTGGAGTTTATGGTACAAATGCCCCCTGCAATGCTTAGTTTACAATGCAAAGTGCTGCAAGGATCTGACCTCAGATCCTTACTCACATGAGTAATCCTACTGAGTTGAGGGCTGCTGGTGCAGGCACTGCCTCTGCGGGTATTTTTAATGACTCTCTTTTCAGATGATCCCACCTTGTCATCTGTTTCTCCAAGTCCAGCTCCTGACATTCACATTGGTGCTTGCCAACTTTGAGCTTTGCCTTTGCTGGTTCTTGGAAGCTGCCCTGCTTTCCAGGGCTGAGCTCACTGACAGTGTATCACTGCTCTCTGCTGGAGAAGCACTGAGCTGGGCCAGGCCTCTCCGGGTCCCCAGCTGTTTGTCAGGAATGCAGGTGTGATGGTCAAACTGATAACCTCTGAGCCTTTAAGAGCAAACTCTCCACGTACAGTGTATTCCTCCTCACCATGCAGCACGATTTAGGGTCTTTGTTGTGCAGGCTGCAGGCAAGAGTTGTCAGAAAGAAAATGAGAGAGAGAAATACAATGATGCTGGCAGAACATAAACATCTGTGGTCACGTGGATTTGCTCTTTGGTAGTGCAGGATGACAGACATTAGAGTCATTTTTACAGGTTTCTGCACTTGTCTGGAGTCCTGATTGCATTTGCAGCCATCTAATGTTCCATCTGCAAAATGTTTCTTCTGGTCAGATGCAATGTCTATTTATGAGTGTACTGTTTTTCTATGCAGGAGGCATAGGAAATATGAGGTCCTAAGAGTTCATGTTGAAAGATGCTCATTCCGGTCATCTTGATTAGATTTTGGTAGTAGCAGAAGGTAATCTGGCTGTTGTATTGAGTCATTTTTCAAAGACACGGGCAAATGATCAGATCTTCCCTGCAAAATGAGAATTATTTTAAATAGTTTCTCCCATATACCCTCCCCATATCATGTACAAGCATACATGATACATCTTCTAATTTCACATACTTCTGTAGGTCTGGCATCTTTTTTGCATGAAAACAACGCAAACATAAATCATAAAAAGGCAGCTTTACAGCAGCTTTAAAGTGCTATTATATTCTGCAGCATTCCAAGTGAATTATTGCTGTGCTGTCAAAGAAAACAAAAACATTTGGGAAGGACTGTTTATTTTACAGTGGTTGACCAAAAGTATGCAAGTGGTTATAAAAAATGTAGACAGCTAACGATGGGAGGTGCCATTGCTCATTCTGTAACCCGTTCACAAACCTTTAACACTGATTTGAGATCACTAGAGATAGAGCCAGGCACTCCCACAGGAAAGCACACACTTCCAAATCACTCAAGCTATAAACAAACAAAACACACCGTTCTCCCCTCCCTCCCTCCACCCTGAGCCTTCTTCCCCACCCACCCACATAGCCAGCCAAGAAGCATGGGATTTCTCTATGTGTAGTATTCAACCTATTCAATCAACTGCTTCTTTGAGCTGTTTTCTGCTACCACAAGGTGTAACTTACAAAGCTGTGTATTTAAATCTAACTTGTCTTTCTAATAAACATTTTTATCAAGACTGTAACATTTTAGGTGCTATAGGGGGCCATGTCCTATCGTCAGACTCCCTTTGTTTTGAGCTCCCCACCAAAATCGTTGCATGGAAGTTGAAGGTGGGTTGGAGTCTGTATGCTAATATGTTTGTTAGCATCTTGAATGCTGTGTGGAATTTCTTGCCTTCTCATCCTACAATGGAAGTAGTAGAACAGAAGAAGGTTCAAAGGGTGATCAATGAGGCTGACATATGAGTGGCTAGCCTGTGAAGAATGACTGAGTAAGCTGTGATTCTTCAGCCTAGTAATTTAGGATAGTATACCAAATCATGAGGGACATGGAGAACTGGTGGGAATTGACTAGTGACTAGCTTTTCTAAGACAACAGCGAGTGGAATTAACTAAAATCAACAGGAGCTTATTTCAAAACAAAGGAAGAAAGATGGTTCTTCACAGAGCACTCAGCATCTGCTGTCCTTCTTACAATAGTAACACCATCAGGAGTTAATTCTTGGAGATGCTGAACACCTTATGCTGAGCATCCTTGCTTTGCCATAGCTTCTTATATGCAGGGATAAGCACCAAACAGGATCGGTTTCCAATTACAGGATAATGAAGGCTCAGTCTTCAGCTTTATGTTGACTTAATTGGAAATCTGCCTGCATAGGACACCAGTCCTATGACAGCTTAAATCCTTTGTTTAGGATGCTCATGAGCTAAGTGCTGCCCTTGACATGCTGAAATACACCTTACAGGTGCCATCTTTTAATAACTTCCAAGCCAGAGTAAAGAAGGACCATAAATTTCTTCCATGAATCTAAGCTTCAAACTGCTGGTGTTTATCAAAATAGGTGTCATACAACCTCATGCTGTACATGAGCACGTTTAGTCTGACTTGAATATAAGTACCTCTATCAGGCTGATACACAGCCCACCAAAGTCAGTGGAAAGTTGGCTTTAATGAGAATTAAAGGATCAAGACCTTGCAGCCACCATGATCTGAGTGGTCTCTCAACACACTGACACCAAATTTAGTACTTCAAGAGAGCACGTCTTCCTAGGAGACCTGTATCTGTTGTCACTGCCCAGTATGAAGCACTTGACCCAAACACCATCCATTCCTGCTCCATCCCTTCTGAATGAAAGCAACCGCCAGAGGCACCAGTGCTTTTACAAAGAAATAGCAATTGTGATTTTTATCAAATGAGCTCATTTCTTGTGGAAAATCCACCTGTGATTTGGGAATGATCTTTTATTTCCTTGTTCTGTGGAGTCCCTGGATTAACCATCTTGCTTTGGCTGGTCACAGTGTGAAAGTTGGTTGTGTGTGGGGGGGAATCCTTAACAGATCGTGAAGCAATATTTCAGTTAAGAAGCAAAATGGTAATAATATAATGATTATGATTAATAATATTATGATTATGATTATTATAATTTAATTATAATAATCATAAACATAATAATAGTCATTTATTGAGGGAAAAAAACCTGCCTGCAAGACCTCATTATCATTGCAAAGTGGTGGAAAGATCTGTCTTAGTCTGGGTCAGTCAATATCCTGCAGGAAAAAAAAAAAAGAAAAAGAAAAAGAAAAAGAAAGAGAAAGAGAAAACCGCTGAGGAATTCAGTCCACCCACTGCTGTACTCTGTACACACCGAAACGCGTGCACATGCTCCCTGCGGTTGTTAATGAAGATCTGTTGATGAAGGAAGTATGTTAATCCCAGTGAACCTGCCTTTCAAAAATGTGCTGGGATTACTGAGTCACTGCTGTTTACACATTTTCCTTCCCTGTAGGTGCACACCCTTTCCCATGTGTTCCTGCAGCGTGTATGAATCGGTCTGAGGAGTCCTCCAGCTAAGCCCCTTTATACGGAATTTCATTAGAAAGCCGAGATGGAGAGTGTCCCTGAGCTACTTAACAGCTGATCGGTGCTTTTGCCCTCTATTTACTACCCTCGTGCATCGACACTGCCAGAGACTGTGCAGTATTACCTTGCATGGCTACGTAATTAAAGCTATCTGCCCTGACCAGAGGGAAATAAGCATGCAAAAAGCCTGCTGCTGTTTGCCAAAGCAACCTTAGTCAATGAGAGAGAGAGAGATGTTGTATGCTTGGTCTTTTTGCTGCTTGTATTAGAATCATGCACTGCTATTTCTGCTATTTCTGCCAGTTGGCATCCGTCCACCTTTTCTGTTCATGCTCAAGCCGCCAGGAACGCTACGGCGGGAGAGGAAGCCCCTTCTCATATGTTGCTGGCTGAGCTGCCAGTGCCTTGTGTTTGTAGTGGATCCAGCAACAAAACAAAACAAAACAACCCCATCAAATCAGCTGTGTTCGCTAACGAATAGGTCTGCGGAATAGGATTGGAGCAGCGTCCTGGAGCTCCCCTTCCTCTTCTGTCGCAGTAAAGGCGTTAGATTTATTTAATATCAAAAGCCAAAGTAGGCACATGCTTCTCTAAAATTGAATAGCTACTTGTTTAGAAAAATAAAAATAAAAATCCTGAGTCACTTACTACTCTACAAAGGTAGATGGAAGTGAATGAACTTGGCCTGAGCTGATCAAGTTGATTAGATGGTTTAACTGAGCTCTGATTTGGCAAAAAATGTAGAAGTCTCTTCTGACCAGGAAGTGGTAAAAGCTGCATATAAACAGCATGTAATGAGAGAATCTGAGTCATTAACGTACTTACATGTGCAGACCGGGTATACGCTTACATGTCTCATGCCCAAGTTACAGCCACAACAGAAATATTTTATGGGGACTGAGTAATAGTTGGGAGAGACAGAAGGAGTAGGGAAGCAAGAAAAAAAGCCAAGTAATTGAAAACATCCTCTGGGGAAGTAGCCTACAAATGGTATTTGGGATACTGAATGTGAGCTGGCAGTACAAATACAACTTTTCCTGAAAAAATGTTTGTCGAGGTAATTGTCATTTCAGGATTGCTTAATTTGAAAGGATAAGCTTGCTGACAGAAACAGACTTATCCCAGTCATCCCCTGTTGGAACAGTATGTACTGAAGCTGGGGCTGAATCCTCCTCTTGGTGTCTCACTGAGAAATTATCTTTTAGTTTTTCTTCCACCCACTCATTCTGAACTGCTTACTTAGACGATCACCATTGGAGTCAAGTTGTACCCAAGGTGCTGTGTCCTGTATTAACCTTTGTGGTACCATTTACTAGTTTTAATTCAAAGACTCAGATCAGTCTGTTTGCTAGAGCAACTTGCTATCAAGAATGAGGGAAGGGGCTGTTTCTGGCATGAATAGTAGTCTTGTTACACACAGACACTTCTACTTCCAAAATTTATTGGTGTCTACAATTACCACTTTCCCCTGTTAAGATAGAGGTAGGAATGATTTATTCAGCTTTCTGAAATTTGTAAGGTAGGAGAATGTAATGTAATTAGGACAAGTTAATCATTTATTTGAAATGGAGTGGCCCACATTTTAAATAGTCTCTTTTTCTTCAGAGTTAACTGGTAGTTTTATTCTCAGTGCTCTGGAAGTCTGACTGGGGACATACTTTTTACAAGAGTGAATCACTGCATACCTTATCAATAAGGAATCATTGAATACCTTATATGTATAGCACATTTCTGATGTGTAGACCTCGGGGGAATTGTATAAAGGAGAATGCCATTGTCCCATTTAGGAAATTAGGCAGCAGAAAGTGCATTAGTGGTGTATTCCAACTCTTCATTCCCTGCATGATAGTCTGTGCTTCTTCTTTTATCCATAAGTGTGTTCCAGGAGTTTAAATTATATTATAAATTACCTAGTATATTTTTCTACCGGTTGCAAGAAAAATATTTTGGAAAGTTCTATCTGTCAGCTGGGAGAAAGGCTTATTGTGAAGGCATTTCAGAAATTGACATTGTTTTTCTATCCTTTTTCATTGTTTTTGTCTATCCTTTCTCTTAAATGGAAACTTGCCAGCAGCATCCACCTCTACTCCATACTAAGGAATACTTTGAAAATGGAAAATGTAGTCAATGACCTGCTCATGTTACAAAATAGGGCAGGGGTTGACCCTGGACTTTTTGTGTGTCTCTTTTCTGCAAAAAAATTCATTCTCTTTTCTGCAAAGCAAATCAGAGCTGTAACAGCAATCGTGTGTTATTTCGTAGAGAAAGCTCCTAAAAAAAGTGGGACCTAGATCAGTGCTGCTTGTTGGTTGACCTGCGGCAGCCAGCCACGTGTGTGTCACCAGCCTGCTGCAAATGGAAGGCAAAAGGTATCACTTCAGCTGCTCCTCGTGGGTGAGCGTGGTCAGCAGCTTTACTGTGTGCCTGTGATTTCTATTTTGCACTGACCCAGAGGCAGCCACATGGTAGTAAAAATCTGCCAGAGAGACATTTAGCAGAGAACGTTTTAAGACGCGACTTATATAAAAACAGGCCTAGTAAAAATTAGATTAATTCCACGTAACTTGGGGGAAATCTGGCCAAGCTTTTCATTTTAGCATTAGCCCCATCCTTAGCTTAGCTGTAATGTCTCAGGAAGGTGGGCATTTGCTTCTGGGAAGTCTACAAGCCCCAGGTCCCCAGGCGTGGGAAAGTTACATGAACAGAACAAAGCACCAGGGCTCAGAGATTCCAGAGTTTAAAATCCTTCGGGGTGTTTTTCCTTCCTTGCTTTTCTGGACAATGAATAAACCTGGGAGAATAATATAAGTCTAGGTTTACTGTACATGTTTTAAGTCTCATATTCTTTATGGCACAAGGTAAGCTGTAAAAGTTCAAGGTTTCAGCTCTCTGTAAATCTGTGTGGAGCCATCAAAGAGACTGGGACAATGCTTACATACAAGAATCAGGGCATAATTTGGAAGGAAAAAAAAAAAAAAAAAGTAAAGCTAGTTCAATATTATCCAACTGTAACCTTTTCTCTACCTTAAAGACAAGACAAGCATCCAGGATTGGTAAAGCTTTTCTAGTGTCCAAACATTCATCTTTTTTTCAATCATTTAGAAGTAAGACAGTGTCCTAAGGCCAATTAGAAATTTTTTTAGCTGTGCATTAACAAAGGATCCTTTTACAACTCTCTGGACTGACTATCCAGTTTTGCTTATCTGTCTGGTGTTCTGGGCTGTCACAGCAGTTCTTCTTGGGAAGGGAAAGTATTTTCTTCAAGGTGGACAGTAATTTTTGTACAGGTAAAAAATACCAGCATACTATTTGAAAAGCATCTGAAAGGCAGGATTCTTTTATCTGAAGTCATTGCAGCTCTGCACGCAGGAGCTTGTGTTTTTTCCATTATTTTGTTGTGACCAGGGGTACTCATGGTGTTATTTGTGCTATAGGTACTCAGTATCAGCTAGCTGTTGGATTCAGCTGATGATGGATTGCAAGTGCTGTAAATTCACTGATAATGACTCACAAGTGTTGTACACTATTTTTTGTCCTTTGCTTGAAACTGTATTTCAAAACCTTGTATCATCATCCACCACTGCAGTCTCTGAGTGCCTTCTGCGTAAAATCAATGCCAGTAGCATAAACCCTAAGGAAAAGCACAGAGCTTCTCATTCCTGTCTGCAGCTGACATAGAAACCTTTACAGAAGGCAGGTGTTTATGGGCTCGGCTGTCCCAGGGCTGGTGGTCGGGCATCTCTAGTGCTGCTTTCAGTGTGCTTGCTGCTCCTGACAGCTCCCACCAGCCCCTACCTCAGCCCTCAGCAAGTGGGTGGTCAGCTCTCAGAAACGAAGGCAAATCTCCCATCTCTGCATGCTTTTTGAAACATCCAGAAGCCCAGATGCTTTAATTGCAGCAAGTCCCTTGCTTCATACGTGAAGTGCATTTTGCGTGCAAACTTGGCACACAAAACAGTGTTATGCATGCTATCCTCTTCTCTCTCCTGCTAAGTGAAACTGCATGGCCATTTCATGTTGCACCATCATTTTCACATCCCATTTCACGTTCCTCAAGATCTTCTCAGCTAATACCCCTTCTTCTCACCTTCCCATCCACCACAGGCTGGGTCCCAGGTGCTACAGCCTTGGGAAAGAGCTCATAGCTCTGTTGTGCAGGGGCCTCTGTCGCCAAAGAAACACGCCTGGCTGAAAGCAGCACTGCACTGACCTGCCTGTACAGGGAGGACCGATGAGAAGAGTTTCTGTGAATGGAGGGTGGGTGGGAGGATGGATGTGGTGGTCTGCCGGCCTGCAGTGCTGTGTGGGCAGCAGTGTCCAGCCAGCCCCATGCATGCCCCTTCCCCTCTCTTTGTCTCCATTTCAGCCTCCTACTCACTCCTTTTTTTGCATCCTGACCGACTCCGCCGCCCGTTTAGCCATCCCCGTGGTTACAGCTTTCTAACCATCTGCCCGCTTGCCTCCTCCTCGGAGAAGAAGGGAGGGAGCCAGCCCTGCCTCCCTGCTGACGCTCGCCCCGACGGCCTTGGCTGGGGGACAGATGCTGCTGGCAGAGGCCTGGGAGGAACTCGCAGTGGTAGCAGAAGAGAAGAATTTGGCAGGGAGGTGAGCCACATGATTGTGATTCATACTGTACTCTCGAAATGCGGCAGGAGGGCTCGGAAAGGCGTCGGGTGCCAGCACCGAGAGCAGAGACACTCACGTTCAAACATCACGTTCTTTTTATAGTAAGGCATGCCTCATAGGAAAAATATTGAACTTGGCCTTCCAGGATGAAGAAAATAGGCCCGACTGTGATTTTACTGCTTGAGTCACTCACTTAATCAGTTACTGGTTGCATGTAGGAAGCCTTCTATTAGGCTGACTTGGAAAAATTGTTTTTAATTAATTAATAGTGACACTGAGCTGTTTTTTAATTTGCTCAAAACTGCTTTCATTTGTAGTTCTCCCTATGCAAAAACATTCTTAAGATACCATAATTCAGAAGACTAATCTCCCTAATTCTGTCATTCAATACAGCTGCTGTCTAGATAGGGTGCTTGTTTCAATCAGAGGTGAGAAGTTTGCTGGGAAGGTGAACAAAGTTGTGCTGGACACATGGTGGCTTTGTGGGCCTGGTTCTACCTTTCCTAGAACCAGGTGGTCCCTTAGCCCTGGGTCATCCCATTTGCATACTTCGTATGGGCAAAGGGAGCAGAAGATGCCATTTAATACGCGAGGCAGCACAGGGTGGCAGTTCAGAGGCCATGTAACCAGTTTATCCCAGTCTGGCTGGAAAATCCTGGCTGCCCTTTTGTTGCAAATACCCAAGATAACAAGCTCAGCCCCTCAGCCTTGTTGTTACCCAGCTCTCCCGTGTTTCAGAGGTGGTCTGGATGTGTGATTTGGCCATGGACCACAAGTATTCATGGCCCAGCACACTTGCAAGGCCCAAAGACCTGTTGCTTCCTATGCACCATAAATCTACATCTATCACAATCAGAAATAACTGACTGAAATCAGAAAACGTAGAGGCTGTGGTAGATGGAAGTTCCTCTTCCTCAGTGACAGATCTGTATTGATGGCTGCAGTGCTTTACGGCCACAGACTTTTGTTATGTTCAAGCGCCATCAACTCAGTCCCTATTTCCTGCTGAAGGTGAGACAAGGCCCTGTATGAACGAGAGGTGAAATTACAGCTGAACTTTCTAATTGCTGTTAGCACAGGAGAACTTTTAAGGAATATAGCAAGACTTTTTGTGTTCAGAGCTACCTCTGCTCTGTCTTCACCAGTTTGCTTTATGGTAGGTTCACTTTTTTTTTTTTTCTCCTATGAAAAGCCACTAAATATGTGCCTATATCTCTCATTATGTTTACAGAGGGTATTTGAAAAAAAAGGTCAGAAGTATTTTAATTATTGGGGAAAACAAACAAAACAAAACAACAATAACAACAAAAAACAGGTTCAGCTATCCAGAACTTCCAAAGTCTGTACAAAAATGTAAATGTTGGTGACTGCTCTTTCAGGCCTTGGGCTTAGACATGATAAATTATCACCCTCCAGATTTCAGTTTGGAAACAAGACCTGATCCTGCATAGATTTATTCATATCCCTCTGGGGCAAATCAGAGGGGTAATCCCAGTATCTGCCCCCCAGCCTCGGCAGTGACCACTTCCCACTGCCCCCTGGTGGTACCAAGCCACTGAGCCTGGGTGGGACCACTGGCCACAGTAATGAAAGACGACCAAAAATGAAGTTTGGCTCTGTCAGGCTATCCTAAGAACAGATATGCTCCTTCATCTCATCCTCCTGTTTCATGGGGATAATAGAGAAGGAAAAATCTGATGCTTACAGTACAGGCTTCAAAAGTTCCAGGAGAGTTTTAGGAGGCGTGCCAGCATCTTTGGGGCCCTGAAGAGTCCCATTGTGAAGCTGCTCTGATATACCATGATTCTTAGGTGTCCTATGGATTTGGCACTACTGTTTTAATTTTTAAGTCTAAATTGAGAACCAGAGGGTGGCACACTAAGTGGTAACTAGAAGGCAATTACACATTGACTCTTTCTTTGTCCTCTGTAAACATTCTTACTTCTTATGTTTGTTGGACAAACATGCATTTGGCATAAATCAAAGAAACTGGACCAGCCCCGGATACCACGAGGCACAGAAATGCCTCAAAGCTGCCTTTCCACTTCTTTTCATCTGCACTGGACTCTGAATCTAGGCCAGTCAGTTATTTCTTGCTTCAGTCCTTGTTTCACTACAGGATTGAATGGCTTAGGACTTAGTGGTCATTTGCAGTGGTAAATAACTCTGCTTTTGATTGAAAGGAGAGTTCAAAATCTCCTGAACCGAATCCCCTCTTTAAACAGCCAGCCTTTATTTTGTCTTTAAAGAAGAAATCACCAGGGTGTTCCTGCCTGCATTGGATGTGATTCACCTATCTGCCACCTCATGCAGTGGGGTTTTATGGCACTGCTGCCCTGGGTTTCTGTCACACTTCACACTGGAGGCTGTGCTTCTGTCCAAGCCGGGGTGTCTGAAGAGCCAAGGTGTCTGTTTCTGGATTAACACAGTTTCGGGTCTGACATGTTATTGCAAACATCTGTCTGCGCCTTCAGGTTCTTAAAATATCCTTAGATGCCTGGGTGTGCACGTCTTCCCAAAGACACAGAGGAAATCTGTGGTGGAGCAGGAACTTATCCCTAGGGCAGGGATTCTGACAGTGCAGAACAGTGAGTAAACCAGTGTGTGGTTCGTGGATGTTTTTGAAGGCAGCTCCAAATACAGGCTAGCAAGAAAAGCATGTGTGAGATGATGTAACTTCTGCCTGGGAGGAAGAGTCCAGAGCTCCACACCTCTCAGTGACAGCCTGACAAGTCAGGGCTGTGGTGACATTCATTTACCCTTGCTACACTGTGAGTGAGTTGTATCTGGAGTTGTTACGGTCCGGATGGTGAAAAACAAACTAACAAACAGATCTATAGTTCTAGAAGTGTGTTTTAAAATGTCAGCCATCTGCCAGGCAGAGGCTCAATAAATCAAGGTTGTATGAGGATGTTAATGCGCACACGTGTGCGCGTGTGTTTTGCAGGCTTTGCATATTTCTCCGATGACCAGTTTTTCTAAGTTGATACTTACTTTGCAGAAGATGTTCCTAGGATTTATGCAGCTGATGGCAATTAAAGAACCGTGCTGGGGAGACACATGCCCCTTTTGGAGAGATTTTAATTGCTATCTCTCAGCATTATTATTTTTTTTTTAATTTTCTACTGTAGCTAACTGTGCTTTGATTCTCTAACCTTGGAAGGTGGTGGATATCTGCCATTTCCACTGTGTTTAAGCAGAACCATAGGTATGCCTTTGCTGGAGGAATGATGTGTCATGAAATCTCTTTCTTCACCCAGTGCCCATGTTAGTGGCGGTGTGTGAGTGGCACAGCCCTTTCAGCCTGTCTGCCTTAATGCCATTTTTGTTCCTTGAGGCCGCATTGTCAGGACCTCTAACCTGCAGGAGCAGCTTGGTGTCATGCTCTCAGAAGAATGCCATTGAAGGAAATGAGCCAGCATGAATGAGGGTGAGACTCCAGCTCTGCCTCTGCTGCCAAAGGAGACGCTGTCTTGAGTCATGCCCTCAGAGGCAAGGCTCACACTGACACTGAGGGAAGCTGGAGCATCCCCTAATAAACTTGTTCAGGAGTATTCAGAATAAAGGAGAACCTAGTTGTTAATATAAGCCTTCAGTTGCATTTGTTCCTTAAAAACAGAGAAAAAGAGCTCTTTTAACATCACTGCTTTTGTACACACAGCTGAGAAACACAGTGGTGCCCTGCACAGCCCAGTTCTGTTTGTACACATAGCTCTTCATCCCTACCCTGCTGTCACACTGCTTTGTGAATGTAAATCTTGCAGGACCAGCAAAAGATGATTTAAAGCAAATAAAATGAGCAGCATCTGCAGAGCAATAAAGGAAACACATTTGCAAGCAATTCACCCCCATTTTGAAAAATGTTTAGTCTCCAAAGTTGCAAATAATTAATATTTTATTTGTTTTCAGATGTACACACACAAGTACACATAGTATACACCCTTACACACTTACAGAGCCCTACTAGAACTATATGGTGATTGTTTCACTCCTTTACCATCACAGCAAATCTTTAATGCAGGACATAAAATAAAAGTCAGTAACAATGTTTATGGGGAAACATATTGTGTTTAAGTGCACATTGTGAAGAAAAAAGGCATTAAGATTGTTCAGAGCATAGGAAATGAGGAGGGGAGGAGGAAATCATGTTTGCTGAATGTGTTTATGTGAGGATTACATGCAGTTTATGCAATTCAAGATTTCAGAAGCAGATAAGAGCTTCTAAATCAGCCATAAAATCTGTATCTGATTTTTCACACCAATGAAATAACAAAAAATGGTTTTGTTTTCTCTGGAGGAAAACAGAGTGAAGGAGGCATAGGGCCAAATTCTGATCTCACTTTCACTGGTTGTGCAGTGAAATTGTTGGAAATATGCTGGATTTACACTGATGTAAGTGAGATTAGAGCCTTGCCTGTGGCAGACAGAACACTGCCTCTGTACGTTTGGTATGGTTTGGGGCTATTTTAATACAAAAACTATTTTAAATACATTGATAATGCTGTAATGCAGTTGACAAGGTCATTGTAAGCAAATACGGACAAATGTTACGTAACAATTTGCAGCTTTAATATAATTTTGCTGATATTTGGCTGAGCTCTTTTGAGTCTCCATATACTTTTGCTAGCTTAAATGTGTTTCTTATGAATGAGTTCTTAACTTAGAAGGAGTAAAAGAACATCAACCATGCAAGTCTGAAATGAGTCAACGTCCACATGCTGTGTCCCTTTCAGTTGCTTAGTGACAGCTTGTCTTGTCCAATCTTTAAATTGAATTTCTGGCTGGATGTGTTTATACTCTCAAGATGAGCCTAGCCAGGCGAATCCTTCGTTCTACAGTGCAGCCTCAGTGGCTGCTGCATAGCTCGTAGATGATACATCCTCATTTTGCACATGCGTTAACAAACCAGAGTGAATCAGAGACGTGGCATCAACTTTGATTCTCCACCATCTTTAGGTCCATTCCGTTGTCTGTCTGTATTTCTTCTATTTCACATTCTAAATCTGAGGTCAAATTGCATATTGCTGTAAGCCAGTGGACATCCTTCTATTTCAGTGGATCTGTGGCAGTTTGCACTGGCTGGGAATTCAGCCCCTGAAAGCTTATGTCAACAGAAGTTTTAATTGGGAAAAAGCAGTAGAAAAACTAAGTGAGTAAAGCTGTTGCTGTAGGGAGACATTCCTATTATGTAATCCTAAAATAGTAGTGTTTTGAGTATAGGCTGGCCTAAACAGAATTAGTACAGTCAAGGAAGGGGGGGAGGTGTGAATGTTTCAAGGAGGTCTTTGAACATTTTCTTCAAATGTTCTTTGCATCCGAGATCCCATTTTTTGTGTGCCTTTATTTGCTCCAGAATACCGCTGGCCTGCCAACAAAGGAGGGCCTGTCCTCCCAGGAATTTTCTGCATTCCTCTCTGGAGTAGGCATTTTTCTCAGCTACAAAGGCCCTTTGGCAAATTCCCTCTAATCATTGGATTTACCCTGGGCTCTGATAGGTGCCATTCATGAACTTGGTGTGCTGTTTGATGGGGCTGAAGCATTAATGGGATCTTTTCATGATAAACAAAACAGAGTAACATTACTGGAGGAAGCACAAAGCTGCTCT